>NW_025813777.1:0-116036 GCF_021917145.1 Hypomesus transpacificus
TATGGAGATTGGAGATTATGTCACAAACATGATAACACCTGGGAGCGGGAGGTGGAGGGATGGATTGAAGGATAGAATGATGACGTATGGAAGGATGATGACCAATGAGCAAAGCGAAATGTTAATACGTGATCAATAAACCAATGAGGAAGAGGAGGAGGATAAGCAGCCAGAGCACGAAGGTGAGGACGACGTGAAAATCATGACGATAAATCACATACTAAATTATAGCCATCCATTACTTATAATAGAAAAAGCAGGGTAAATAGATACCGCGCATAGTTTAGTTCTAAAAGTACAGCTACCAGTTCCTTACCTGGTCTTGTGCTGGTGTTGGTACTGTCTGAGTGTCCTGGCTCTGCAGTTTCTGCTGGTACAGACTTGGGCCCTGTGGTCTGACTGCCAAAACTGAGGGTTGAGGTTTGTTTGGACTGCAGAACCGAAGACTGGACCTTAGACACCACGACTGGAGATTGGACCATAGGTACTGAAACCGTAGCCTGGACCTTGGACACTACAATTGGGGCTTGGGCTTTAGGTGGGAGCTTTGGGCTCCTGCTTGAGCCCTGTTGTGGTTGCTGGCTCTTTGACTCCTGTGACCTCTGGTCGGGGTCGGCCAACACGGTCAGGACCGAGGAGAAGGCCGGCTGCTCCCTGGCCCTGTCTGATGCTTTATCAGAAACCGCACCAGAGTCTGGTACCAAGGCTAGCTGGTGACTCCCTTCATCCTCCTTCATCTCTGCTGCTACCCTAGCCCCAGCCCCAGCCCCAGCCCCAGCCATGGCCCCTGCTCTGGAGGATAGGTTGGCATGCAGCGCTGGGGCCACTGGCATAGCTCCAAGCCCCGCTGACTCAAGCTGACGGCCTTCATCTGGAAAACAGAGAGAGAGAGAGAGAGAGAGAGAGAGAGAGAGAGAGAGAGAGAGAGAGAGAGAGAGAGAGAGAGAGAGAGAGAGAGAGAGAGAGAGAGAGAGAGAGAGAGAGAGAGAGAGGGGGAAATTAACAAAAGAAGAGCAGTGTGCTCTGCTTGACTCACTATTAGACCTACAGGGCCCTATCTGTCCATAGCCAGTCACTATTGCCATCCTGAAAATATTGCTGTTCAAAAAAATAGAATTATACATATATGCTAGATTGCCAACAGGCTCATGGGAAGGATAGGAGAGACTACTGTAATTCCTCACACACTATTAGCATAATATGCAAGGACAAACACACACTCGCAAATACACACAAACACATACAAACGGACATACAAACAGCCACACAAACACATCCACACAAACCCACACTAACACTTGCACACACAGACTATTTTTACAAATACACACAGAAATCCAAACAGACACACATTGACAAACACAAAAACAAATCTTAGTCATCCAGGGATAAAGAATTATAAAACTGTGACTGGAAAATATAATCCTTAAGTAGGTCACTTATTTTTTTTTTCCAGGATAAAACGTACAAGGAAATTATTTTTGATGTTCCCAACAACCGAACTAGGACAAACATACAGTGCAACTTAGCAGCTGTCACTGACAACAAACAGACCTGAGACCAGAGAAGCAAGCTGTTCCTAGCCTAACCTTCCCTAGCCTGGCCTAACTTTTCCTAGCCTAGCCTTCCCTAGCCTGGCCTAGGCTTCCGTAGCGTAGCCTTCACTGGCCTGGTCTAGTATTCCCTAGCCTTGCATAACCTTTCCTAGCCTAGTCTTCCTTAGCTTTGTCTAGTCTTCCCTAGCCTGGCCTAGCCTTCGTTACCCTGGTCTAGCCTTCCCTAGCCTGATCTAGCCATCCCTGGAGCTGGACAAGTTCGTTTATGTTCATCCAAGCAATACACTTTGTACTTTCAAAGGCACCTTCCCTCAGGGGAACTGATGGATGAGTAGCAAACTTCTAATATGGTTGATTCTGTGGCGAAAGAACGAGAAAAAGACATAGAGAGAGAGAGGATGTAGCATCTGGCAGAGCTCCCAGTCTACATTTGCACCTCCATTCTGAGAACACATTCTGTTTCCACACTCTCATAATATTCATGGGAGGATTGCTTAATGAAAGGCAGGATTCGGAAAGCAAGCTAGTCTTTGTACTACAAGGTCAATGCTCACGTTCCCAGAATATATGAAAAGAATTCCAACATCTATACCCAGTGCAGCTCTTTACCTGAACCATTTATACAATACTCTAGCCACTATAATACACTATCAGAAACAAAAGCTATTCATCCTATAAAAAGTTATGCTAAACAGCTTCAAAAACACAACATCAAGTAAACGTACGCATCCTGTACAAACCAAAAAGGGACCAAGACATGTCTCCTTAAACTCAGAGCAGGATGTACTTAAGCTAGCAGTTATCTGACAGGGACACGGTAGTGCCAGTAGTGTAAGCCTCATTTGTCCATGCCTGGCCCAGTGTGGCTTAGTAAAGGCCCTTCTCCTACAGACAACCACCTGCCCAGAACGGCATATGGGCCCCTCGCTCAAGAAGTGACCGGAAAGGATGGAGGCATGTGTGTGTATATATTAACATGTGTGTGTTTGGAGTTATCCTCTATAACCAGGATGGTGGTATACAGCAGACACAGTTTCACACGGAAAAAAACCTGTTAATGACAGTACATATTATCAAGAGGTGAGAACGTGTGGGCAGCCTAGATATACAACTTGTTTCCTACTTGTTGTATAGTCCTAGTCTATCTTTCCCATGGGAACACAATCATGGCACAGCATCCCTGCTGTTGGAAGGCCTGCCCTGCACGTGTACAAAGCCGAGCTGGTGAGACAGGACGGGGAAGCATGGGCGGACTTCCAGGCAGGCATTTACTCTGCTCACAAATACCTCATGGCCTAGTTTTTAGATGTGAAAAGATGGAGGGAAATGGTCACTGTTGACATGGACGTTATCTGACAAGCTAGGTGAAATGTTGCCTCTATTCAGTAGTCGAGTACAACACTAGGTCAGAACTGGGTCTGGCCTGGATGCTACGTTGCGTACCCTTCTCGCAGATCTACAAATTAAATCGAATGAAATTGAATCCGTACATCCCTTTTTACAACCAATGTTACATGGTAAGGGTTTTACAGACGCCCACTGAGACCTATAACCAACATACAACCTCAAGGACTGGGTTTTATTAAGAGCTTGTTAGAAGCAGGAGCTCTGAGAGTAGGAGCCAGAAGCTGATATGGAACCCGGATATGGAACCCTGTCCATGTATCTACAAGGGAGGCTAGGGTGTAGGGGAGTAGGGGCTATAGGAGCTCATATGGAACCCTGCCCACTGAAAGCAGGTGGACAGGAACGGGTTGATGGGTAACTGGCCAATTGACATGTAACCCATCGAGGCTCAGTGGTCGTCATCCAACAGAATGACGTCGGACGCCACAGTGACAGGATGGACACCTTAACACTTCCTGCCACCATTCCAGGTCTCCATCTGTCCATGTGAGACCAAGGGTGGATCTGGTGGAGGTATCTTGCACCAGAATACCTGCGAGCTGAAGACACAGTGGAGTGAAGCTCACGCACGCCGTGCATTCAATACTCGAGACGAAAAACGAGGCAGACTGTCCTCTCAAGCTGGACGTGTGCCGAGCACTTGTTAGCGAAAGCGACGCAAATCACTGCTGTGATAGCGGCACTGTATGAGCCTCATCGTTAAAACCCCAACTGCTTAACGCCAGTGTTCGACATGAAATAGACGCCAGTCTGTGGTCGCAGCAGAGCCGGGGGTGTCCGCCAGAGCTTCTGATTAAAGAGAGCATTAAACCGTTTGGGATGAGAGGAAAAGAGGGCATCGCAAAGGGCTCAGCGATGGGTGTTGACTGCAACCCTAGAATGGGCTGGAGAAACGACAAGGTTTGTTTTTTCAAACGGTAATTGAGGAGAGGGGTCAGACAGCGTGGTGCTACTGTGTCAGGAAGCCATCTTGACTTGGTTACATCACTGGGATGTGGCCGTGTTTGGAGAGCGGCATACACCTAAACTCCTATTTACCCTTCAAAGGTCGACCAAAAATGTGACCTTTTAGGAAGCTGTAGTGGATTCAAAATGCCTTCATGACTCTTTATAAGTACCCTAGATATAAATTTAGCAGGATCGAAACTCTTGACCTTAAAACAATACACTGGCAGAATAAAACTCTTTTGAGTAAGCTTTTTCCATTGAGGCTTAGAGGTTTAATCTAGGTTAGGGGAAACGAGCCTTTGGTGTTACAGAGCGTGGATTATTAATCTCTGCAAAGGAAGTACAATGCAAGAGAGCCATTAAACTTGAAGGATGCTTTCTAAACCTGATAAACAAAAAACTTGGAGCTGTCGTGGCTAGTGAGGCGGACAAGGCGACATGGCCTCAGCTGTGCTAGCATCCCACCATCCCCTGTGACTCCTGGGTAAGAGAGTCATGTGACTCGCTCCTGGGCTTGGGGTAGGTTAGGCAGACATGCGAGAGAGAGAGAGAGAGAGAGAGAGAGAGAGAGAGAGAGAGAGAGAGAGAGAGAGAGAGAGAGAGAGAGAGAGAGAGAGAGAGAGGAACAGAGAGAGAGGAACAGAGAGAGGAACAGAGATAGTCTTTTCACACACCATTCCAACCACACCCAGCCATGGTCACCCAAGGACACACACAGTATGGCAAAACGTAGGAAACAACTGGCCATATGGTTAACTAGGGACATGACAGGGAACATGGCAGAGTACGATAATGGTTCAGTTAGAGGGATGAGACAGTTATGGATAAGATTTTGCATGTGCAGGGGGGGGGGGGGGGTGACGAGATCCCACACAGAAGGGGACAAAACAAACACCATTACATCATTCGCTAAATCCACTTTGGCCAACACACACAAACACACACAGAGACATGCGCGCACGCACACACACATACACACACCCATCAACAATCCTAATCCGTCCTTTTTCAAACCTCGACACACCTGCTACCACAGCCGGACTTGTCTGATGATTATGTGACACATGGGGATGAGACATAGATGGGATGAGGTGTAGATGGGATGAGGCATAGATGGGATGAGGCATAGATGGGATGAGCAGTTCCTGCAGCAGTTCCTTTGTGCGCCATAATCAAGGTCCAGGCAGAGTAACCTTCAGGTACAATTAAAATCACCATGGTTCGGGACTGAAATATTGAAAGCTTTCTAACCGGCTGCGAGGAAGGGGGTTGGTTTAAGATGCTCTTTCACCCCTACTTACATTCTCTCCCCCTCCCCCAGTCCTCCTCACCCCTTCCTCACCTCTCTCACAGCCCTCCTCACTGCTCCATCAGCTCTCCCCCAGCTCTCCTCACCGCTACGTCGCCCCTCCCCCAGCCCTGCTCACTTCTCCCCCCCAACACTCCCACACAGCCCTCCTCGCCCCTATCAGCGTTCATCATCCCTCCCTCGGCCTTCCTCTCAACTTCTTCATTCCTCCCTCAATCCTCCTCACCCCTGCTCTCCTCACCCTGCCCTGGGCAAGGCCCTGTAGCTCAATCAGAGGTGCACCCCGCCCCCCCCCCCCCCCCCCCCCCCCCAACCTTGGCTCTCAGCTCCATCAGAGCACACCCCCATCCTGGCTGTCAGACCCAGAGGAGCTCCAGTCAACAGCAGCCAAGCAATTACTACCATATTAAAGCTGGATGAGTCTCGCTCTCATCTCAAACTCCTCGTCGACACTGCAATGTGACGAGCAGACTGATCTATCTGAGGCATGTAAGACCACGGGCAGCAGAATCACAACACAACTCGAGGAGCTGGAGGAGTGGGTGACAGTTATTAGACCGAGCCATGTCAGAACTGCGTAGAATACACAACCTCAGAGGAGTAAGATCATATGTGAAGGAGAAAGCCATACACAAAGGTTGCCTTCGCAGGGAAAACCTGCTACGTATGGATAACATAAGTAAAGGTAAATGAGTAAAAATACAATATATTCATTTATTCCAAATATATATTTTTTTATTTAAATATATATATATTTTTTATTTTTATTTTTTATTATCTACTATGTCATGCTATATGTAAATGTGAGAATTTACTAAGGACATGTAACAAGGACTGCTTGAAGTCTGGATGATTTAATTTTATGAGACAATTCCGTTTAAAATTTGACTTGCATAATCCGACATAAAGAAAAAATATATATAGAAAAAATTTACATGTTTGAATACATTGCCTGGTCTGTGTTTACATTTCATGCTTGAGGTGCAAATGGCAAATTCTTATGACAAGTGCTTTCACAATTTGGTTAACGTTTGAGAAATGGTCAAAAAAACACTAAATTCTGTAAGCCATACAGTACACACTCACAAACACACGTTACACAAATATACAGTGAAAGTGTAAGTGTGCGGAACAGATAGAAAGACGAGAAAGAGAGAGACAGAAAGAGAGAGAGAAGCAGCACATCTTGACTCATGTGGCCCAACGACACAGAATAAATCATGCAAGCCTCCAGCTACAGCCTTTTTCAGCCATCCAAGCACGAACACTCCCATTGATAAGAGACGTTGAGAGGTTAAGTGTATACGCTGTGATTTAATATAACAAAGACTACTGCAGGATCACTGTCATGTGACAGCATGATACAGCCAATGACATCGCTGGACAGCAAGTTCTGCAAGTTCTGCCCTGGCAAGACAAGAGGCTGATGGGGGGGGGCGGGGAGGATTGGGGGGGGCAGGTTGGGTGTTGGGATGGGGGGATGAGTGGTGGGATGGGGGGGGTGGGGGGGGGGGTGCGTGGTGGGGAGCCATGGTTTGTAAGCTGTGAGGGGGGGATTTGAAGGAGATGCATATGGTGTGAGCGCAGAAAGCCATTTCATTATCATCTCAGGGAATAACAGGCATTAATAGGACAGAGGTCATCTATGATCCTACTGCACTGCAGGCTGTGTTGATGACTGGCTCTCACCATGAGAAGGACGCCAGCACATATGAAGATGAAGAGGGGGGCTTGCATACTGTAGGACACCCAATCTAATCTAAATCTATAATAATCTAAACAATATGTTCATCTGAATAATTACAGTTTACCACAAATGTGTGCACACCAACACATGTGCACACAGATCCATGTTCTATTTGTTAGTCAACACATATTGGTGTTTTTGGTTGTTGTTTTTTTACAGTAGAGGAGCAGGGGGAGCCAGTCATCATTTGGCTCGTCCTCTTCTATTATGCAACACACACTCGCACAAACACACACACAAACACACACACAAACACACACACACACACACAGCCTTAGTGTCTTCTCTAGCTGCCCCGCTGCTGTTTTTCAGACAGTTAAGAACACAGCAGAAAATCTAAACTGGGTAAGCTGCTGCATAAAGCAATGAGTATTTCTGGATTTACCACAGTAGCCGTGTATCTGTAGCTGTCTATGTAGTTGAGAAGCTGCCGCTGAGTAGCTGAGTAGCTGTGTCGTTGAGCAGCTGGAATAGCTGTAGCTGTTGCTAGCTGAGGAGCGGTGTAGCTGTGACATGGTTTTCTGTGGGCTTGTGCCAGGTTGCCTTCAGCTTGAGGGAGCCACGTTTGAAAGCACTAATATGAAGCACTTGCGTGGTAAAACGGATGTTAAATGGATTCAATGAATTAGCACGGGCATAAAAGTCTACAGTGACAGCCGGGAAAGGAAAGAGTTTTTCTTTTTCCGAGGCTGTAGGAAGCATCCGGCCTTGTGCATAAAGCTTTACTCACCAAACTTCAATGCCTCACACATCATATGAAGACATTGACATTGTCAGGGTGCTAATCATGCTGCACATCAGTCTTTCATTTCTTACTGTGTTACTAAACTCAGTTTAGTACAGTACAATGTGCAGATGGTTTTGTTGTCCTGCCAGAGCAATTTCCAAACATAATGTTGCCTGGCTGTTGGAGTGATGTTGAGACATTAAGACAGACAGGCAGACAAACCCGTTGGCTTCGTGTTTCTGAGCTGTTTCTAGTGCATAATCTACCACCGCCCTCCCAGTCCCAAAGCAACTGAACAACTGCTACTGCCGTCAAGGCCAGATGTCAGTCCAACTCCACACACGTACATCTACACACGCACACTCACAACAGACCAGGAGAAATGAGGAGGAGGAGGAGACGGAAGAGAGGAAGGAGTGGAGGGAGGATGTCTATCAAGCACACACAGTGTTTTCCGGGTTTAAAGGAACAGACATATAACAGGCATAAAATGCACATGAATATCTTCTCTTTTGATCTGAAAAGATCTTGATTTTCACATATAGAACAAGACTCTCTCTCTCTCTGTGTGATTTGTACGGCTGAATCTTAACAGGGTTGGAGCAGGGTCAAGGCAAACCCCCCCCCCCCACAAACACACACACGCACACAACACACACCCTTGAGGAGCCTGATGACAAACCATTGTGTGGTAAACATGGACAATCTCTTTGGGGACGTGTCAGCCTGTTCATGAGAGAGGCTGACTTGCACTGAGAACATAAGATCAGAGAATCACCACAGAAAGAAATGCAAAAACGAAACACAGAAGACTAAATCAGATGGATGTTGTCTCCGCACCTTTGGACTGAAAATTATTGTGACACATCTCGTTCTTTCTCCGAGGAGAACTCCTTGCACAAACAAAGATGGCCTTGGTTGTAGGCTTGACAGGAATGTTTCCAAGTCAAAAAGCAATTCCAAGAATTACACGTGTACATGGTAGTGATACCTTTGTGCATGCATGACAAACCCTGGCGCATCAAGGCATCAAAGGGAAGCATTAACTATCAGGTACCTGCTGAAGTATCATCAGCCAGATTCAACTCCCAGAACTCTCTTTCAAATAGGGAAAATACTGTAGGCAAATCCCCAAAGATGGGGAAATAAAAAGTGTGCCTAATTTAAAATAGAAATCACATTAGCCAAACGAGCTAGCCCAACCCACATGATTTGTAGAGGCTTGCCATGCATAATGCATTTGATGTACAAGGAAATATCTATTTAAAGTTTGAGGCAGTGTGAAGGGCTCCAGCAAGACGTAATTAACTCATGCAGTTAGTTAAGCCAATGAAGGAATCAGCTAGGCCTATCAGAAAAGCAGAGTGGAGCAAGGCAGGCTACGGTAGGCTAGTGGACAGGACGGTTGAGTTAGGTGAGGCTATGAGTAGTCTAATTAACAGCACATCTGTATAGCTTATTCGCGGGGACTGGTTTTGAACCCTCTCTGGTTCGACTAGACGCTCAATAAGTAGGCTTACTTGCCTCAAGTCAGCTGTGTGCGTACATTCCCAATACAAGAGCTGACTAGACCAACCAAACCCTGAACAATGGTGTGGATTATCTTTGGCGTGTGAAAACAGACGTGGATTTAAATTGTGGATAAAATGACCATAAACTGACATAAAGCGTTAATTCCCCACCTGCTTCAAATTGAAACATACCTGTACACATCAGAAACAGGGTGCAAATCAAGGAGGGTTGGGGGGGGGGGGGGTTGACCCCCCAATTAAGACTTAGACCCCCCCCCCTCCCACAAGAGGTAAAAACATCAGGTCGGGGGTCGATACATCTATATATCGTTCGTACCGGTAATCGTAAATATTACTTTATGCCCCGGAAAAGAAGTTGACCCCCCCGATTGTAATTTATTTTGACCCAATGATACATTTGTCATTGCCTATAATTTGCACTCTGATCAGACACAGTATGCACCGTTTACATATCAAGCTCCACCGAACTTGACAAGCACCTCCGTCATCCTCTCAAACTACCGTTGAAGAATGATGATGCTGAAGGCAAAGCTGTCGGTTATTTAGATGCTATTTCAATCTCTATTAAATAAAGACTAGGAAGTGCTAGGCAGATCCGTTCCCATGGCAACACGGCAGGCACAGTGGGCTGTGTTGACTGAGCGAGCGTCTCTGCGGGCCCATTAAACTAAGCAAAACACCTCGTCCTGGCACAACACGCGGACCTGGCCTGACCGCTAGCAGCCCACGGCCAAGACACGTAGAACATCTTTTCATGAATGGAGACAGTGGGGTGTATGAGATGCTACTATCATAGGCCTACATCTTTACACATGGTGGAAACGTAGGCTATTTGGTCGATTCTGTGTCCGTGAAGCTGAATTGATTCTAACGATATTAAATAGCCTACCACAACGCGTTAAATATGTGGGCTCCCTAAATGTATGTTGGATTTTACATAATAATTTAAGAAAACAGGATCACCATATCAAAAAAGCTATGAGAGAATTATATTCATAAAAACGTTACAAAAAGCTAGTACAATTCACAGCCTGCCTTGTCTCATGGCAACATGATCAATTATTTGTTAATGCTGAGTATGAAACTTCCCCTAGGCTCAAGGAAGGTCAGTGACCTCAAAGGAGCATTCAATTATTCATCACTGCCCAACGAATAAAGTTGTCAGCGACACGCGTCCATGATGCCCAGTCACTGCCGCTCTGCGCTTGGCGCACGGCGCGGTCGCGCGCAATGTTGCAGTCTCTAGAGCGCTCCTATTGCTGGGTTCTCTTGCTGGTTCAAAAACATGCTGTAAGGTCTAGAGGTCGATAAAATAAGAAACCCTAAGTCGCTTTACGTCATTCTTGATATGGGCCTATGTATTTATATATGACTCCGAAATCAAGGTCACTATCTTCGAAAGAGCAATAGCTCAGCATAATAAGTGACAAACACAAAAACATACGCGATATTTTGGGGGTAAGGGAATATCCACTTAGCGGGTTGTAATATTGCATATTGACTGAACAGTTCACAATAACCGATTTGCAAATCGGCTTGCCACCTCAGGGCATTACATAAATATATCCAGAATGTTTTCTCCCGCTTGACATTGTGTTCATTTTATACCGGTGTCTAGTAGGGGACTGTTGTTCCACCATGATGCTCCAATAGTACAGCAGGTTTACTTTAGTTAATACGATACATTTTACACCATGGCCTAAAATTTCCCAAGTCATAATGCGAGGTCATAGTTTGGAATCTGTGATTTAATTAACAAAACAAAAAATGACTCGAACAGGTTGTCAACAACAACCAAATGTAAAAATCTTACCATCAGCCGCCGTGGCCGACTGCATCACCAACAGAACTAAAGCGACTGGCAGAAGCCACTTGGACAGCATTCCATCGAGCCCCAGTGTCTTTCCGTGTTTGGGAGAACAGAAGGTGGCTCTCATCCCCACAACTATCCATTCAGTCGAGCCAAGCGCGCGAGCAGCAGCATTGTTTTTCCCACCAACAATCAAATCGCCGGGGCTGTCGCGCGCATGTTTCAGAGCCATTGGTCGTCAGGTTAATCCTTGATTCATCTAACGGTCTTGTTTTGTAAAAGGCATTTGATCAATCCTTCACTGCGGACTGACTGATTCTTCTCCATGAGCCCGTCTCCTCCGAAGGAGGCTGGCAGAGGAAGACAGCAGTGGAACTGGGTCCCTAACGCGCCTTCAAAGCGCACTGCATCTCCACCTCTAGTGTAGCAGCGCGTTTATTATTTGAGGTCTGAGGTCATATTACTTTAGCAGATCTTTCTTCTGTGCAGGGATGATTAATTCCGATGGTCACCGCTCCACCGCAGAGAGGTAGTGTGATAAATAAGATTTCTCCCCCGTTTACTGCCTGTACAGTTATTTCATTATGAAAAAAGATCACGTCAGAGACGTGCAAGCGTTGCTTCCTGACTGCAAAAAAATATTTGGCAAAGCTTACAGTGCTTTGCGACCCCTTGTGGATAAAAATGGCGCATGGACCCTTCCAAAAACAACAAATTTGTCCAAAACCTAAAATCGGTTTGTAAATGAGGCTGGTAAGCCAACTGATAGGTCTACTGGTATCATCAATGTTGCTCTTGCTGACCCGCCTCTTCGCATAGTTGTGTTGATTTATATTTAAATCGTCAAAAATGCTCAGTCAGACAGACCCAAGGCCTATCTAATGTCAGACCCTACACACTAGCCACCTTCAATGAAAGTTAGCCAAGTGACTACAATAAATGTTAAAACATTATGCAATTCAAATGAATGTACAAATGGTGGCCACACACTTTCAACAGGTGAGAGGAGTCAACTTCGTTTTTATTTGTTTAGCCTTTTTTACAACCGATTCTCACATATGCCCATAGATCTGCCCCTCAACAAACCTAAACCTTCAAGGACGACGAGGAAAAACTCCCAAGAAAACTCATGAGACAAAATGGATGAAACCTTAGGAGAAGTAGCTCAGTGAGGGATCCCCTCCTCCAGAGACGGTTGGTGAAAGAGAGGTGCAGAACACAGGCTAAACATAGTCACACAAGTGGAGATGGATGTTGAAACACAAATCCAAAGTTCAACTCGGGTCAGAGTTGTCGAATGTCAGTTTAAGCAGTGTTAGCCACAAGGCTGGGGGCGTGTGATCGGCGCAGCACTACAGGACAGCCAGGTCGATGGATGGACAGGAAGGGACCAGGAACGTCAAAGGAGACCGATGTCCGCGACTAGGTTCATGACTAGGCCGTGTTTACCAAGTAATAACAAAGATGAATGAAGCAAGGCTTTTTTTTTTATTCAAAGTGAATCTTGACAATAGTACACCATCAATTCTCAATTTGACACTCACCAATATAGTCACCAGGAAAAACCCGCTTTTGTGACAAAGTACATAAGGCTTGGTCACATTGAAATCACTGAGAACTACTAGAGCAAAATACAGCCGCAAACTGTAAGAGACATTACATCCAAAACATTTGACCCCAGTCCTCATATCATATATATTGCACAGTGCAGTTGCTACATGGTAAACTAGCGTAGCATAAAATCAAAAGCAAACAAATCATGATCATAAAGCCACAAAAAAATACACATTAAAACAGTAACAGGTCAATTTTAGCAATCAAGTCTACATGTTTGTGTAGTCTACATATATTATCCAATACCTGAAGAGTGTGGTAGCTATCACTTTCACTAAGCAGGTGAAATTACTGCAAACCAGATCCAAAAGCAATCAAACCAAGTGGTAAGGATTAATAATTAATTCAAAAGAGCATATTAGAAAGATTCATGAAAGACCCTGAATTAAACATAGCAAATTCAAATCGTAAAATCATAATACAATAAAATAATACAATACAGATTACATACGGAGACCGATGAATATTGAGTAACTTTGGACCTAATCTTTGTGTACTTCGATGGTTGAAGCAAGACACCAACAAATGTTACCTCACCCGAGCGGATGTTGCTATAGCGACAGCTGCATACACTTACTAATAGTTGTCTAAATACAGAAATGGATTATCGGCTTAGCCATCGATCACAGCAACAAGACACGAAGACGCTTCTGAAAACCCAACACAGTTCAACTTCAACAAATACATTCACAGTGTACATAAAGCATTTGCATTTGTGTAAAGCTGGGTTCACATCCCCACAGTCTGGAAAGGGAAGCAGTTCTAGAATCTTTCAGGTTTTTAGAACGTCTCTTGGGAGTCTTGATTCAAACATCCCGTTGTAAAACTGCTCAAAAGACAGACGTGTTGTGTGTGTGTATATGTGTGTGGAGCATAACGTGTCTTTAGTAAGGAGTGTACAAATATTCCCTGACTTTGTATCTGTGTAGGAGCCTATAGAAAAGTCATGTGGCATCATTAAGACCTCATGCAATCTAATTCGTCTCAACGGGGGGAGGGGAGACAGATGATCGGCAACTAGTCTGAACCAGTCACCTTGAAAGGCACTAGGTTAGGATACTGTGGGAAGGTTTCTGATGAATACCAGTCCTGGCTGCTGGGATGACAGGTGGGATGGAAACCAAGACCAGCCCTGATCTGGGTTTAGGAAACATGCTCCTGAGGGTGCAGCCAAGTGCTTGTTATGTCAGGTGAAGGCATCTCTGGAGCCAGTTTAAAGGACAGGTCCAGCTGGAGAGGTGCAGCTCTAGAAACGGCATGGCGTCAAATGTTCAATTCTGCCAATCACTATGCAAATGCTGCCTTTTCTTCTTTTTTTTTACTATCTAGAAAGAACTGTCACTGAAATAACTAAAAGCGACATAGGTCAACACATTGGGTACTGTATGCAAGGATGAGCCCAACTTATAGTCAAGATAAAATACTGATGCTAAATTAAATGCACACACACCAAAACAAAATAATAAGATAAACAAATAAAAAAAAACACAAATATGTCAATAACTTGCAATACAGTAGTTACAATCACACTTCAAACATCAAAGCAAATAGAGGCACTAACATCCTAATGCCTTTCAATACTAAAATAATACCCACTTCTATTTATTAGATAATTACGCGAGAAATAAAGAAAATTAAGAAAGCACAAAACAAACTAGATTCACCCCCTAAATTCACAGCTATTAGAAGTGGCAATCAGTATATAGCAGCTCATCTATAATAATACATTCCAGATACAACTCACCAAAAAGCTAAAAAATAAACCTCAACCATTTTAAAATATATTTCTCTTAATATATTCTGTCTACAACTACAGTATACTTGAGGTCAATAGAGAAATAAGGATTAGCTACCACCTTGCTTAGGAAATGATTTACAGTCTTTGGTGCTAAAACAAAGCATTTCTGTTTGACATTTTCCTACTGCTCAAACACTAGCAGGCGAAATAAAAACGAATACACAGAAACACAAACATTTCCTCCCTGACGGAATGTATGAAATGAGCAGTTGACGTGGACTATAAGCGATGGTGATAGTACTGCAGGCAGGTCAATAGATGATCATTCAAACACTGAGGAGATGGGAGATCAGAAAGGCATTCCGCTCAGGTATGAACACGATACCTGACACCAGTCAAACTAAACACGGGGAGCAGTAGAACATCAACACAGCAAACCAACGCCCGATCTAGATTGTACTGCAGTTTCAATCAACAGTGTCAATACTGTTAGTAATTAAGTACTCATAGTGACTAGAACTATCGATTATCAAATATGACGGCGTTCATGTTTCGTTTATGTACACAAAACTCATGCGGGGGAGTCAACACCCAATCATCAGGTTGCCGAAGCGCACCATCCCCAAACAGTGACATTAAACTGTAGTGAAGACCCATGTCTTCTCAAACACAACAGGCTGAAGGAAGAAGGGCTTGGGTGGGGGGGGGGGGGGGAGATTCTCAGATCTTGTCTGAAGTTCAAGTGCTGTAGTACAGAGCTGTTCCATACTGAACTTTATACCTCTGAAGTCATCAACAACAATCCCATATATAAGGCACTAGTAGGTATAGGGACAGGTGTGATGCATGTACAGATAGCTGTGTGTGTCGGGGACGACGACTCATAACGTTACATTTACAGATAGCTGGTAAGGGGGGGCAGGTTATAATGTTGCACAGAGATAGCTGTGGGGTTATAGGTTACAGCGTTGCACATGCAGTTCGCTGGGGGGGGACATGTTACAACATTGCACACAGATAGCTGTGGAGACTGGGATGAAGAGTGGGATGGAGTAACAGAGGATGGAGTGGGCAGAGATGTGACTGGGATGAAGAGTGGGATGGAGTAACAGAGGATGGAGTGGGCAGAGATGTGACTGGGATGAAGAGTGGGATGGAGTAACAGAGGATGGAGTGGGCAGAGATGTGACTGGCTAGCACAGGTGCTAGAAGGCAATACAGACAGTGATGACCGACAACACCCCCATCACACATTTAAAATCAAACCCTATTTATAGGTGGGGCATTTGATCGAATATGACAAAATATAGCAAATGTGTAAAAAACACATTAAAGTGATTCTCTCCCTCCCCCCTCATTCATTCCTATTTGACGATGGATAGTTTTGTTTTAAAGCTTCTGATTGAATTGATGGTTCCTCTTGCCAGGACAGACATGTTTGTCAAACAGTCCTGTACGTTCCACACTTGCTGTGTCATGTCCTGACTCGGACATGATGGCAGATGAGTATGCCACGTGTCCTTGTCCTCCATCCTCCTCCTCCCCCTCCTCCTCAGCGCTGGCCAGCCAGCTCAGCCCAGGACCTGAGCTCTGGCCTCAGATGTAGGAGTACTGGTGGTGGGTGAGCTTGGTGGGGCTGAGGGGGAAGCCTGTATATCCGGGCGAGGCCATGTAGGAGTGAGGGGGAAACAGGGTCTTGAACGGGCCCTGCGGGGGGGGATGGTGGTGGGGGTGGTGGTGGTGGTGGGACACGGTGGGCGAGGGGAGCAAACGGTGGGGCGCGGTGAGCCCCAGGGTGACCTGGTGCACCATGCCACCGGGGTGGGAGAGCCCGTAGGCGTGCTGGAGGAGGGGCCGCGAGCCGCAGGCTGGAGAAGCCAGGAGGTGGGCCAGGGCGGGGCCGGAGGGAGGGTAGGACAGCAGGGTGTGGGAGGGGGGCGGGCCCGAGGTGTGGGTGGGGCTGGCGTGGGGCAGGGTGAAGGCGTGGCCGTGGGCCGTGGGAGGGATGTAGGCGTGAGGTCGGCGGGGGCCAAAGTTGCCGTTCCACTCTTTGTGACAGGAGCCGTAATGCTGCACCTGGAGAGAAGGAGAGACGCTTAGCCTCCCCCTGACAACATAAACCCAGACTGACTTCGCTAATAAGACTTTCTGGCACACTTGTCTTACACCATCGACGGCTGATGAACCCAGACTGGCTCAACTAATAACCCTTTCTAGCCGCCTTCTCTGCCGTGCTTTCTATCAGCACAGTGTGTCACTTCCGATCGGAGCACGGCTAAACGACCCTCGCGTGTTTCAAGGACGCACCTGGCCGAGGCTCGGAGGCTGCTGCTGGAAAACCATCTTCTGCTGGCGGGGCTGGAAGAGGGCAGGCGGGGGGTTCTGTCTGGGGGCGCAGCGCCCTCTGGACTGGGACGAGGATTCTGAGGCTGGGGGAGAGAGAGGAGGGTCAGATGTGGAGGATATGGAGGGTCTAAGAAGAAGATATTCTGTAGGTCAAAACAAGAACGGGTCAACGGGACACCAGAGCATGCCTTGCTGAAAGCATTGTGGAGATACAGAACACACACACACACACGCACGCACAAACTCTCAGGCTCTTTGGTCGATGCACAGGGAGGGGGAAAAAAAAAAGCTGAAAATAAAAGGTCATAGGTGAGAGCAGTTCATGCTGGATGAAAGGACTGGGCAAATACACAGAAGAGACAAATCCAACCGGCTTGCTGGGAAAACAAGATATAGGTCACACACGCAAGGATTTGGGGATGTTTATGCACGTCTAATGCTGTGACAAGTCTGGAGGTGTGGTTCTGTATTCAGGGCTCCTGTCTAGCGTAGAGATGGACCGTCCTCATAGCCCACCAGAGACGTGCTCTACTTGGCTGGGGATTCCAGGCTGGGCATGGGGGGATAGCATATGGATATGGCATAGCAACCCACGCATGCTCCTCTGACGACAGAAGTAGTGGTGACATATGGTGGGTGTTTTTTGTTGTTGTCGTTGCACAGGGCCAATTTGATCTATACAATAGGAGCGATACTTGGGTTGCCGAGAATAGAATTCTTAGGACAGGCTGTGGCTGCCATTTTAGGAGACGGATCCCCATGCGACTCCAATATGGCAGTTGGACAGTCAGTTTCTGACACGGTGTATTCACACAACAAGGTGGAGAAAACAGGAGGGATTGGTTTAAAGAGATGTCCTTCAGTACGGGGAGAAGACAGGAGCAGACAAGAGGTCACTCAGCTAACTGGACTCCAGCAGAGACACGAGCTGGCCAGGGTGTGTGGTTCTCCATGCTGCCTTCACGTCTCCCCAGAACCCCAGGAAGAGAGTGACTGGTCGATAAGGGGGCAACTTCAGGTGTTGCTGGTTTATCTTCTCTCGTAGAAGCTCTGAATGCTTCAAACCGCATTCAAACCCCTGGAATACATGTGATTCCGGAATGTTCTGAGGAGTGTCCTGGGGTTCTGAGGAGAGCGTGTGAACGCAGCATCACCTGTGATCACCTGTGATAGCCTCTTTGATCAAACGGGGAGTGGAACTCCCTGGCCACACCTACATGACCTGTGGAGCAAACAGATGACAGACTAGACTGCAGACGGCAGGGCTGTCTAGACAGACTAGACTGCAGACGGCAGAGCTGTCTGGGCATAGAGGAATCATCATGGCCTACTGGGGAGGTCACATGTTTTGGCTCATACAACAAATTACACACTGCATGCTTTCCATGGGCACAGCTGTAAAGGGGAAAAGGTCTCTCGTATTAGTGAATACCAGCCCGTTGCTTGAATGACAAATTCAGAGTACAGACTGCACTAGTAGCATTCCACAGAGCAAAAAATCAATAATGGATCGAACTGGAAGCAGACTGAATCTATCTCGGTATTTGCATGCAATACCTACGTACTTTAGCATGGTTTGGGATACACATTCGTTTGTTCTTCAATGGCACACAAGGGTTGCGACATTTCATCGCGGATTCCGAAAAAAACGCTGACCTGTTCTGGAGTTCTGCACCCTCATGGGTGGCACCACCATGGTCCTCACGCGGGGTCTCCCAGGCTGGGTGGAAGGGGCCAGGCGTGCGATGGCCGGGTGGTTGTGGTTGCCCAGGTAATGGGGGTCGAGGTAGGGGCTGTGGGACGAGTCCGGCGAGCCCTCATCCACAGTGTCACAGCCGCTCTCGTGCCCGTCATCCTCTGACATGCTGGGAGAGACAGACAAGGCGGGAGCCGAAGAGTCAGGCGGGCAGAGACAGGCAGACACAGACAAGGACGCAGCTACAGCCCCGGATGTGTCCTACCTGTTGGGCCTCTTGCGGAGCTCGGGGCTGGACTGCAGCGAGGCGGAGGCGGACGAGCCGGAGCTGAGGGTGCTGTCTGGACTGCTGAGAGAACACACCCTCTCCATGTCCAGACCACCCTTACACGCCTCGCAGTCAGGGCTCTCTTTGCACCTGGGGGGGGATGAATACACACAGGTCGATACAGAGATGCAGCGAGCGCAGATAGATAAATGTTGCTCCTGGTAACTTGACACGTTAGCGTCTATGCTGACAAGGCTATCACATAGGCTGGAACACGCTTGTTGTTCCTCTGATTGAGCTACTGTGGTCTGATTCCTCCCCCTCCTCCTCCTCCTCCTCACCTGTGGTATGACTCCTCCCCCCTCCTCCTCCTCACCTGTGGTCTGACTCCTCCCCCCTCCTCCTCCTCACCTGTGGTCTGACTCCTCCCCCCTCCTCCTCCTCACCTGTGGTCTGACTCCTCCCCCCTCCTCCTCCTCACCTGTGGTCTGACTCCTCCCTCTCCTCCTCCTCACCTGTGGTCTGACTCCTCCCCCCTCCTCCTCCTCACCTGTGGTCTGACTCCTCCCCCCTCCTCCTCCTCACCTGTGGTCTGACTCCTCCCTCCTCCTCATCCTCACCTGTGGTCTGACTCCTCCCTCCTCCTCCTCATCCTCACCTGTGGTATGACTCCTCCCCCCTCCTCCTCTCCACCTGTGGTTTGACTCCTCCCCCCTACTCCTCCTCACCTGTGGTCTGACTCCTCCTCCTCGTCTGTGTCGCTGCTGATGCTGATCACGCTGGGGGCGGGGCTGGGCATGTCACCGATGACAACGCTCTCTCTCTGCTGGTGGTGGTGGTGGTGGTGGTGGTTCTGTTGCGGCTGCTGCTGCTGCTGATGGTGGTGATGATGCTGGTGGTCAGAGTCTGGGCTGGTCTTACAGCAGCTTACATCCTCCTCCTCGCCGCGTGGGACAACCGGCTTCACTTCCTCCTCCACAGCCAGCTCCACGGCGGGCCCCGCCCTGTGAGGTAACTCCCCTCCGGCCTGTGGGCCGAGCCCGTCGGCCGTCTTGGGTGTCCGGCACATGGAGATGTGGACGTCGTTATGGTGGGCGGCGTTCACACTCCTGCAGGGAGGGAAGCAAAGACAAGAACTCGTACAATCCTCTACGTCATTCCACTCAAAGTGAAGCAGCCGTTCGATGTCATGCCACTTCTCCCTTCAAAAGAGAGCTCTTTAACGGTTCACACCAAGATCTGGAGAGGGCTTCTGACTATAGTATAGGCCAAGCTCTCTCTCTCGACGACTGTTAACTTGGCTTATGATTCTACTTTTTCAAGCTGGGTCAGGTGGTGGAGGGCTCCTGACCTGCTGTGACTGGCTCGGTTCCTCTTGTTGGACGAGGGCTGGGGCCACACCACGTGTGCCACGCCAATGTTGATTGGCTGCGGCGCGGACATGGCCGTAATCTGATTGGTCAGGAGCGGCTGCTGCTGCATGACAGTGTTGTAATGGCTGCTGTGGGTCCGGACTCTCCTGTAACAACATGGACGCGTTCAGCAGGCCTGCCGGCTACAAACCACCGCTCTACTCATATCCGTGCTGGCACGCCATCGGATCTGCAAATATCAGCCTGGTGCAAAAACATTTAGTCCCTAATTTCCCTGTCAGAACTCGAGAGGGTGAACTTGAGAGGGTGAACTTGTAAGGCGGGAACGTTATTTATAGATTAAGGAAATGATCCCCTACAGGCTTTGCAAAGACGTGGGAAATGACCAACATTTTTGAAAACCGCAATGGAAATTTGTTATGCAAATGAAAATGCTACTTAAAAAGTGTTACGTTTTCCATTTCACAACTTGTAAATGTACTCTTTAAGCAAGTTTAACAATACAGGTTTAATAAAGCGTTTATTCAAACAGAACAAAAAATGGTCATGAGGGTCCTTGGTGCTTCTCCTATTGTTCCAGGTTAACTCCTCTACCAGGTAAAGAAGAAGAGCACATAGCCCCAGAAGAAGAGCAGGCCACAACAGGCAGCTCCAACTCACCCCCAGTCGCTGATTCTCTGCGGGCCGCCGTCTGAGGCCAGGGAGCTGGGAGGGGCCACCTGCTGCCAGGCCGGCACCAGGATCTGCTGCCCCCTGCTGGACCACGGCTGCTGTGGACAACATCAGTGCATCAGAAAATACAGTGAAGTGAACATTGCTCAGGCATTACTGTTACGGCAGCTTCGTATATACGAGATGGGACGTGGCAAGGCTGCTATTGCTACTGTTTACATGTCTAGAAACCGGTTCAAGGACGCACACTTCTCTACAGGAGGTGCATTGGCTATGGGTGCATTAAACTCAGGTAAGAGTGTCACGGTTGCCTTAAACAAATCAAATCTGTTTCGAGAGCCTGTCCCGCTTCACCAATCACATAGAGCAGGAGCTTATCAGCTGAGACCAAATCGGGCATCTTAAAGTTCCACCAGCCAGCTAGCTCCAGCAGGCATCTCACCTGTGCAATGACCCCCGGCCTCATCTGTAAGGGCTGGATGGGGGGGGCCTGGGTCACCAGGGGAATGGTGTTCTCCATCCTGACTGCATAGCCTCCGGCCTGGGTGGGGTTTCCTACAACACACAAGGTGGGGGGGGGGAATGTTTTTATGTAGTATGTTTCAAAGCACCATGGTGTAACCCTGTACAATCACCTGATTCACAACAGCCAGTTACATAACAAACGTGTTTTGTTCATTTGTGGGAGCCTAATATTCCTCATTAGGACAGTGGTAGGAACTGAGTCGTGAAGAAAACATGGTGTACTTTGGTGGTTTTGATGACTGTGGTGCTGCCTACCTTGCAGGGTCGGTGGGCAGAGAATGAGGGCGGGCTGGAAGGAGTCGTTGCAGCCAAACTGGGCACTTCCTGTCTGCAGAGATATCCCAGAGTGCATCACCGAGGGAGCTGACTGCCTCATGGCCTTGATAGAAGGAAGAAGCCGTTTATAACCCAGACATTAAATTAACAAAAGTACACTAGGGAACTCAAGTCCAGTAGATGGCAATATCGATCATATCCCTACAGCGACAGGACGTTATGTAACCAGAGACAAAAACAAAATGTCTAAATATATCCATTTCTTTTGACTTTGCTATATTTCCCTCTTGGAGTCCCCAGGGAGTGTTGGAGCAGGTGGCGTGGGGCAGACCTGGGAGTGGACAGGGGCCATGCTGTTGAAGGCCAGGGGCAGGCCGGAGGTGGAGGAGGGGATGGGAGGCCTGGAGAAGGAGGCCTTGTTGCGGTTCAGGGTGTCGTACGCGTTGGGCCGGGCCTGGCACGCATCCATGATGTGGAAACACAACTGAACGCTGGAGAAAAGGGAGGGGGGGAGAACCAGTCAGTGTCACAACCCAAATCACAGGGACGGAACTGCCGTGACAGTCAAGGAGGCTGTTGTTAATGTACTTGTATGTTTAGTCATCACACAAATATGGGTTTCTGTGTGAAGATGTGTGTATGGTAATGAGGAGACAACATACTGGTTGCTGTGTGTGTGTGTGTCAGAGTGTGGTAACAGGACTCCATACTGGTGTGTGTGTGTGTGTGTGTGTGAAAGAGAGAGAGAAAGAAAGAGGGTGCATGTGTGCGGTAACAGGACTCCATACTGGTGTGTGTGTGTGTGAAAGAGAGAGAGAAAGAAAGAGGGTGCATGTGTGTGGTAACAGGACTACATACTGGTTGAGATGTGTGTGTGGTGACAGGGCTCCGTACTGGCTGCTGTGTGTGTTTGTGTGTGTGTGTCTGTGTGATGACAGGGCTCCGTACTGGCTGCTGTGTGTGTGTGTGTGTGTGTGTGGTGACAGGGCACCGTACTGGCTGCTGTGTGTGTGTGTGTGTGTGTGTGTGTGTGTGTGTGCGTGGTGACAGGGCTCCGTACTGGCTGCTGTGGGGGAAGTCCAGCAGGTGCTGCATGGTGGTGAAGGGGTGGCTGAGGGCGTCAGAGGGGCAGATCCGCTGCTCGGCGTCCACCATCAGCATCGTCCTCAGCAGGCTCACAAACTCCCTCCGGTCGGCCTTCTCAGCCTGCAGGTCCGAGCCCTCCATGTTCAGCAGCAGGTTCACCTGTGGAGACGGGGGGACGCGGTCAGTACAGGGTCAGGACAAACAGATACAAGACAGCTGTGAAGTGGGCAGAAGCTACGTGACGGGCTATGCTGGCTAGCAGAACAGGACAGGTCATGCTGGCTTGCAGAACAGGACAGGTCGTGCTGGCTAGCAGAACAGGACAGGTCATGCCGGCTAGCAGAACAGGACAGGTCATGCCGGCTAGCAGAACAGGACAGGTCATGCTGGCTAGCAGAACAGGACAGGTCATGCTGGCTAGCAGAACAGTACAGGTCACGCTGGCTAGCAGAACAGGTCATGCTGGCTAGCAGAACAGAACAGGTCACGCTGGCTAGCAGAACAGGACAGGTCACGCTGGCTAGTAGAACAGGACAGGTCATGCTGGCTAGCAGAACAGGACAGGTCATGCTGGCCAGCAGAACAGGACAGGTCATGCTGGCTAGCAGAACAGGACAGGTCATGCTGGCTAGCAGAACAGGACAGGTCATGCTGGCTAGCAGGAGGATCTCGTCTCATGGCACTCACGTGGGCTATGTCGTCCAGACAGCTGAAGATGTACTTCCTGGCCTCTTTGGACTTCAGCCTGGTCTCTGTCTCGTGCTCCTCTGTGGTCTGAGGGGAGAGAAACGGCGGCGTGTTCACGAGGCGTGATTTCAGAAGGGAGATATGTGCTGCGTGCAGGTGTCTGTGCGTATTGACGTCTTTAGATTGTAGGTGTGCACGTGTATTTGTAAAGCATGTCTTTAGATTGTAGGTATGTGTGTGTGTGCAGTTATAAAGCAAGTCTTTAGATAGTAGGTGTGTCGGAGTGTGTAAGTGTGTGTGTAAGTGTGTGTGTGTGTACCTTGAGCCTCCAGGCAGCGTAGGGCGAGTCGGATTCCTTGCAGAAGAAGCGAGAGGTCTTGGTTCCCACGTTGAGCAGGTGCTCCCCCGGCAGCCCCTGAGTCTGGGAGATGTAGCGGATCTGGGGGGGGGGGGGGGGGGACAGAGCAGGCGACACCGTGTGAGGAGGAAATCACTGCTACGTCCACGTACAGACCTCACAACGACACACACTCCTCTCCTACAGGCTGGCCAAGACAAAGACAACGTTTTGGGGCCAACAGAATGCCGAGCGGTTCCAGTTAGAGAGCAGCTCGGGTCGTGTCTCAGTGCTGAGTCGAGTACGGCACGGGGTGAATATATCTGTGCAAACCCCGAACCGAACAGGTTGGGGGTTTGCTTTTGCTGTCCAAACACGACCCAAACCCGTTTGACACACGTACAGAAGGGATTTATTTTTGACATGATATTGTCAAGTTGAATGACCAAAGAAGGTTAACCACAACCTTTGTCCTGGCCTCCCAGTATCCACACGGCACAAACAGCAGCACCTTGTCTAAGCCGAACGAGCCCAACTTGACAGGTACAACATGACTGATCGAAGTGTACAGCCAATTAACTGAGTCATCCGTTTTTGGGAGGCGTCAAACCAAATCTCAAACGGGGCCAGCACGCTGTTCCTGGAGAGTAGTCAAGTCTACTGACTAGATGTTTGAAAAGATGATACAGGGAGATAACAGGTAACTGGTTGTAAGGAAGACACTGCAAGCCTTTCGCAACAGGGTTGTGTAACCCAGATCCATTCGATAGCAGTATAAGACGAGGGTGGAGCAGTAGAAGACAAGGGTGGAGCAGTATAAGACCAGGGTGGAGCTGTATAAGACGAGGGTGGAGCAGTAGAAGACAAGGGTGGAGCAGTATAAGACCAGGGTGGAGCTGTATAAGACCAGGGTGGAGCAGTACAAGACCAGGGTGGAGCAGTATAAGACCAGGGTGGAGCAGTATAAGACCAGGGTGGAGCTGTATAAGACCAGGGTGGAGCAGTACAAGACCAGGGTGGAGCAGTACAAGACCAGGGTGGAGCAGTACAAGACCAGGGTGGAGCAGTATAAGACCAGGGTGGAGCAGTACAAGACGAGGGTGGAGCAGTATAAGACCAGGGTGGAGCAGTACAAGACGAGGGTGGAGCAGTATAAGACCAGGGTGGAGCAGTACAAGACGAGGGTGGAACAGTATAAGACCAGGGTGGAGCAGTATAAGACCAGGGTGGAGCAGTATAAGACCAGGGTGGAGCAGTAGAAGACCAGGGTGGAGCAGTATAAGACCAGGGTGGAGCAGTAGAAGACCAGGGTGGAGCAGTACAAGACCAGGGTGGAGCAGTAGAAGACCAGGGTGGAGCAGTATAAGACCAGGGTTAGGGTGGAGCAGTAGAAGACCAGGGTGGAGCAGTAGAAGACCAGGGTGAAGCAGTGTAAGACCAGCAGAACAGCAGGCAGCAGCAAACGTCTGCGTTGCTGTTTCCAAGCAGACGACACAAGAGCACTCCTGACGTGCCCGAGACAGATGCACAGGGCTCCAAAGACGTCATGGCAACCCCTTCCACCCTGCCATGCGAGCACAGAAGCCTTGGACGAGTGAAACGCAAGCACACGGATCTGCACCCCCCCCCCAGCAGCTGAGACAGCCTTGCAGCCCTGATCGCCTCGAATCTCGGAAATGCATCACCATAATCACAAACAGAACACGCACATTTGCATGGTTAACTTCATATTGACTGGGGCTTATCGTCGACAGATACATCAGCTAAGCTGTGTAGGCATTTCCACACCCAATCTAGCTCCTTCACTGATATCCCTTCTCCCCGCGTGTGATTAGAAAACCAGTCTCTCCAACAGCTGATCGCTATCTCGGACACACAAGCTACCTTGCTAGCATTTGCTGCTGACAGTTGAGCCCTTCAGACTTGTCAGCCAACTCAACACACTGTTCCGCGTAGTGAGCACCCTACCCTGAACCATAACTAGCGCACAGGACCAGGCATGCACCCGGTGTGGGTTCCACCCTCCCTCTGTGCCGTGAGGCGGGAGGGGACCACAGACCAGGACTTGGGAACCGACTTGAGAATGGGCAGGTTTTTTTTTTTCCGTTTGTATTTCTTGCGCTGGGCGTCTCTGTGCGAGCGGGTCGAGACCGCCGTTCACAGATAAGGGGCTAAAGTAACAACCACATCCGAGTCTCTCCCTCTCTCCCTCTCTCCCTCTCTCCCTCTCTCCCTCCCTCCCTCCCTCCCTCCCTCCCTCTCTCCCTCTCTCCCTCTCTCCCTCCCTCTCTCCCTCTCTCCCTCCCTCTCTCCCTCCCTCCCTCCCCCTCTCCCTCTCCCTCTCCCTCTCCCTCTCCCTCTCCCTCTCCCTCTCCCTCTCTCCCTCTCTCCCTCCCTCTCTCCCTCCCTCTCTCCCTCTCTCCCTCCCTCTCTCCCTCTCTCCCTCTCTCCCTCTCTCCCTCTCTCCCTCTCTCCCTCTCTCCCTCTCCCAGCCTCAGGGGAGCCGTCGTCCGCCTGGCTCTGTTTATAACATGACGATGTGGGTGTTAGACAGAGCCGACCACGTTGCCACAACGCTGCACAAACACACAGAGAGCACTGGACTGAGAACATGCTGATGATGCACACTCAGGAAGGCAGAGTTGTACAGGACACACAGAGAGAGACAGAGAGAGGGGGGGGGGGGGGGGGCAGAGAGATAGTGTGTGTGCGTGTGTACACTTGCAAGGCATTTTTATTTTTTCCCCTGTATATATGTGCACGCTTGTGTCTGTGTCTAGTCACGTGTGAAGCGTGTGTTTGTGTGTGCGCACACGTGTGTTGAGAGCGTGGCAGCGTCTAGCATCAGGCTTTGGTTTATAAATACATTTTGCTGTGCGGAGTGGAACTGGGCCCAGGCCGGCCATGGTGCAGCCCTGCATCAGTAAAGCACACCCCGGTTTACCGCCTGGTCTCAGGCCAAAAGGCCACACCAGCCAACAAAATGTCCTGACTGCTCATCCAAACTCCCACACCGCCCGGAACAGGCCGTGTCCCGGAGCCGACACCCAGACACGGGTCACACCGGGCCAGGGGTCGAGTTCACTTTGTCGGGGCCTCGACACTACCTTGAAGACCTCCTGTGGAGGTTGTGCTGTTGCTGCCCCACGCTACACCTGATCCGAACCTGATCCGCTCTCTTGCCCCGTGAGCCCTTCTGACTGGCACGGCTTCCCTACTTCTTCAGCAGAGGGTCGGTCAACCGACACTGTAGGCATAAGCACCAGGGGCTGCTCCAACTGTCCTGATGGTTGTTTAAGGAAGGGAGAAATCTGAGTCTGTCTTCTACTTATAGATCAACACAAGGACCTGGGGTGGTGGTGGCGGTGGGGCAGGGGGGGGTTTGAGAGATGGGGGTGTGGGGATCAGAGATAGGGGGAGCTGGGGGGGTGGGGCATGGGAGGGAGTTAAGAGACAGGGGGCTGCGTCTAGTTCCCATGGTCCTCTATCCTGTCCTTCGTAATCTCACGGGACTCGAAACTCAAATCCCAAATAAGTCCCTCGCCCCGTGAGAAACAATTACACATGAGCGGGTCAATTTCCTGTTCCTGCAAAGTCTAGATTAGACTGTTTCGTATCTCTCGGGTGCTCACAGAGAATTAGGCGCAACAATAAGCAGGGCTTCGAACTGAGGCGGGGGTGAAAGGAGAGCTGTAAGCATCCTCAGACTTACAGTGTCAACAAAACAACAAACACTTAAGCACCAAGGATCATGACATAAGGACCCCCCACTACTAAGTCCTGCACCCCCCCCCCCCCCCCCACCACGAGAGCCCCCGGCCCCCTGTGCCGAGTCCTGGCGCCCCCGCCCTCGAGTCCTGCCTACCTGGTCGTACTCCAGGGCCCCAGGGTAGAGGGGCCATCCCAGGAAGAGCTCAGCGATCACACAGCCCAGCGACCACATGTCGATGGCCTCGCAGAACGGCAGACCGAGGATGATCTCCGGAGCCCTGGGGGAGGGGGGGGTAGAGAGACAAAGGAAAGAAGGAGAACGACATGAGTTCTTGTCCCGGGCTAAGTGGCCACCAGTCTGCAGGCTCACGAAACAAATCTCCGGCCTGTGCAGGCATGCAGACACAGGAGCCTGCTTATGCAAGAATGCGCACACACACACAGCTGTTTTCATGTCTTACACGGAAACACAGGGAGGGAAATGAGCTAGCACCCCGAGGATCACATGACCCATGACACACAACACTGCTCTGTAGCCAACTCCGTGGGAAAAGATTTCACCAGTCAGACTCCTATGAAACCTAGTTATTACATCACAGCATTTCAAATTACAGCAACAACAGACTGGGGGGGGGGGGGGTCTAAACCTGGAATTAGAGCAGTGGGGGAGGGATAAGAGATTGTGCTCGTTACTTTTCGCTATTGAACGTGTCCAGTGTCACTATGCAACTTAGCCCTCGGAGATCGACAAAGTTCGACGTAATCTAATCGGATGTAATGAAGGCCTGCGAGGCATTAAGAGTAATGAGCATGACTAATTCATGGCCATCACCGTACACGGCAGCAGTGGGCTCGTCTAGGTGTGCCGGGGAATCACAGTTCGAACGGCGTTGGGTCACGCGGGCACAGGTAGCAGTCGTCCTGCAGGTCGCCTAGCAACCAGGTGAGTGTGGAGTGTGACTGGGCGCCTGGCTGGGACAGGCCCTGGCCTGCTCGCTGTTCCAGGCTAGGTATATGATAACATGTCAGGGTGGAGTTCCACCATGGGTTCCACAGACCCCCCCCCTCCCACCCCCCCGTCTTCAAAGGACAGTGTAGCCACGGAAAACTGACGAGACACTGTGAAACAGGGCCTAGCTCGGCCCTGTCTAGCTCGGGCCGTCGAGGAAGAATGTTGCCGTGTGAACAAACGAACAAACTCAATCCAAGCGACGGATCAAAAAAAGGGGAAATGTGCATTTCCTGACTGCATTAGCAGAGGCTAGTGTTACAGACATGTGGAACACGTCATGGGGGGGGGGGGGGGGGGGGGGGGCGGGGGACGACAATCCAATCTCAGCCAGTAGGCTTCAGCTTGTCTTCAGGTAACTCAATCAACACACCCACCTGGCCTGTCGGGTTGAATTACTAACCCAGCGCAGCGCTCCGTTCCTCTATAGGGCGTTGGAGCTCACTGACAGAAGCCCCTCCCAGTGAGTCCTGCTACAGGCACATCTGAGTGATGACAAGCTAGCTGCTCCCTCAACTCAGCTACTCAAACCCTGGCCAGACAGATTCCTGTCGGCAAACAAGCCACACTTCGAGGCTCACAGATCCCAGCATGTCTGGCCAGGGTGTTGGTGAACCAGAAATATGGTTGAGTTGATATCGAGGGTAATATCGCTACTACTCTGCTGCAACAAAGATAAACACACACACAATTGTCAATAGATAACAGCATTCTTACAATATTGTTGATGACAATGTCAACAACATGAAAGACGAGTCGTGTGTGTGGATTTACGAAAGCATAAACTGACCCTTGTGGCACAGTTAAGGGCAGGATCTGGACGCTTTGCCAACTTCGGCTTTCGTTTGAAAGGATTCAAACCCAAACATCCCACCCTCTCCCTTCAAAGCCACCCCCAAAACAAGTGATCACGCTGCCTGACTACTGCTGGGAAGTGGGTAGACAGACAGCGTTAGTTCCGAATGCCATCCAATCATTATTCCTTCATGGTCGTGTTTATGACAGTCCTGCAACGCCCACAGACATTGGATCCATTTCCTCTTCCTGTCAAACCTTTCGATGTAGCGGTTGATATCAGTATGTGAAGTTTACGTCAGCAAATACAGTGCCCTCCAAAAGTATTGGAACAGTGAGGCCAATTCCTTTATTTTTGCTGTAGACTGAAAACATTTGGGCTTGACATCAAACGATGAATGTGAAACCAGAGATCAACGTTTCAGCTTTTATTTCCAGGTATTTACATCAGGATCTGATGCACAAATTAGAAAATATCACCTTTTTGTTCGAACCCACCCATTTGTCACGTGAGCAAAAGTATTGGAACATGTGACTGACAGGTGTGTTTTGTTGCCCAGGTGTGTCCTATTACATACATTATTCAATCAATAAATACCACTGAATGTCTACACTCAGGTTCAGATTGGGTAAGATAGGTTTTGTCTATGCAGACTGTATTCAGAGGTGAAAACAACATGAAAACCAGAGCGCTGTCTTTGGGTGAAAAACAAGCAATTGTGAGTCTTAGAGAAGATGGAAAATCAATCAGAGCCATTGCAGAAACATTGGCCATAGCCAGTACAACCATTTGGAATGTCCTGAAGAAGAAGAAAACTACTGGTGTACTAAGTAACAGACGTCGAACAGGTAGACCAAGGAAAACATCAGCAGTTGATGACAGAAACATTGTAAGAGCTGTAAAGAAAGACCCTAAAACAACTGTTAGTGAGATCAGCAACAACCTCCAGATGGCAGGAGTGAAGGTATCACTATCTACTGTTCGCAGAAGACTTCATGAACAAAAGTACAAGGGCTACACCAGAAGATGCAAACCACTCATTAGCAAGAAGAATAGGAAGGCCAGGCTGGAATTTGCCAAAAAGTACAGAGATGAACCTCAAAAATTCTGGGACAAAGTTTTATGGACTGATGAGACAAAGATTAACTTTTACCAAAGTGATGGAAAGGCTAAATTTTGGAGAAAGAAAGGAACTGCTCATGATCCCAAACACACAAGCTCATCTGTGAAACACGGTGGAGGTAATGTCATGGCTTGGGCTTGCATGGCTTCTTCTGGGACGGGCTCATTAATCTTCATTGAGGATGTAACACATGATGGCAGCAGCAAAATGAACTCGGAAGTCTACAGAAACATTTTGTCTGCCAATTTAAGGAAAGATGCAACCAAACTGATTGGCAGAGCCTTCATCATGCAGCAAGATAACGACCCAAAACACACTGCCAAAACAACAAAGGAGTTCATCAGGGGCAAGAAATGGAAGGTATTAGACTGGCCAAGTCAATCTCCAGACTTAAACCCTATAGAGCATGCATTTTACCTGCTTAAGAGGAGACTGAAGGGAGGAACCCCACAAAACAAACAACAACTGAAAGAGGCTGCAGTGAAAGCCTGGGAAAGCATCAAAAAGGAAGAATGCAAAAGTTTGGTGACGTCAATGGGTCACAGACTTGCTGCAGTTATTGAAAGCAAAGGATTTGCAACTAAATATTAAGTCTTATTCACTTAAATATGTTTTAAGTATATCTGTTCCAATACTTTTGATCACATGACAAATGGGTGGATTCAAACAAAATGTGATATTTTCTTAGTTGTGCATCAGATCCTGATGTAAATACCTGGAAATAAAAGCTGAAACGTTGATCTCTGGTCTCACGTTCATTATTTGATGTCAAGCCCAAATGTTTTCAGTCTACAGCAAAAATAAAGGAATTCGCCTCACTGTTCCAATACTTTTGGAGGGCACTGTATGACAAAAAGGGTGTCAACATTAGCGACCCTGCCTTTAATAAATGAAGAAACACACACACTCGACTGGGTTATGCTACATGTTGTGGTTCAGTATACCACACACACCTTCACACGCAAGCGTTAACACATGCCTTCACACACACACACACACTGTGGTTTAACCACATGTACTCGTGAGCTGTACCCTACCAAGGGGGATTCCCATTCTGAACAAGAGAAGAGCACTGACAGTAAAACCCACTAGAAAAAACGAAGAGAGGTCACACTCTGAAAGGCGAGCTGGAATCTCCCCGAATCTACAAGTCCGGCTCCGCCACGTACGAACCACAGCGAGCGTCGTCTCTGCCCCCCCCCCCCCCTCTCCAGCGTCCCTATCCTCCGCTCTGCTGATAACACACACCCTTGTCAGCACACGGTCACAGAGACGCACTGTGCCCCGGGACGGGAAGACAAACACTATCTCTCCAGCCGATAGCTCGACCGCCGTGCGTGACCGACCAAACAGACAGGTGAGCAGGTGTGTGTTCACGCTGTGTGTGTGTGTTCACGCTGTGTGCTGGTGTGTGCCCTGCGTGAGGCACACGGCGTACAGGGCAGTGGACTATGAGCTCGTGGGTTTCTGCAGCTTGTTGTGGCTGCGGGGAGAGTGCACTGCAGAGAGAGCATGCCCAGAGTTTCCTGCATGTGCACCATGCTTGGAAGACATGCCACATGGTCTTCATAATAAAGACATTTAGTCAGGCGCAGAATCTAGAGAATCAACTACAAGAGAGGGGGAGGGGGGGGTAGAGGGACACAAACAGTTTTTCCTCCAAAAATGCGTCCTGCAGAGGAGGGAGGCTGGCGTTGGTCACCATTTGGAATGAAAGGAAGATATCGCTCATTTACAACAACAACTAAAAAAACCTAGTTAAGGCTGCAGGCGCGTGTTGCTTGGGCGGCCGCCTTAACTGCAAAGTGCTGCGGGAAACCCTGAACTACGACCATGGAGCCTGCATCGACTTTATGGGAGGGAAGAAGATGCCTGAACAAACTGGAGAAAAAAAAAAATACCAATAGGAAACATGGCAAACGATTTGGAGTAAACATAGGTCTTCTGTAGACTACCATAGAGTCCTGTGTCTCAAGGTGTCTGAAGGAGACGACGCGTCCAGTAACAGAGTACATGGCTCGTGCACAGTGCAAAGCACTTTGTGGGTTAGGGCGTTCACTGTGTTATGGCTGACGGGATGTGAGGGAACCACACGCAGGAATGAGGGCTGGGCTGCATGTTATGCAACGCTGGTTCAATATTTCACATACTTGTCGGCGAGGAGGCGTACGAGCGAGCGGCGCTGCTGGGGGACTGAGACGGCTCAACTCGCTGGCCCCTCACACCTTTAGAGGCCATCTGCCTCGTCTCAACAAACATGCTAGACGTTAGAGGCATTCTTACTGGTGTAAACACTTCCACCAGAGGCTTACGCAACGCGGGCCTGTTTGGGTGCGACTGGGTGATGGTTAACAGAGAGAAAGAGAGGAAGGGCGGGCGGGGAAGAGAGACAGAGAGGACGAGAGAGGACGAGAGAGAATCAGGGAGGGACAGAGGGTTGAGAGGGAGAAAGAGGAAAGGAAAGATTGAGAAAGTGAAAGAAAGTGGGAGGGTGAAGAACGTTTACATGCCACCATTGAGTTTGTGGTGAGAACCTGCTGGTTAAAGTGCTTTGTTCACATGCAATGCCTTAATGGCATAATGGCGTGACTGTTTCTCGATTCAAATCCCATTGTGAAATTCACAGGCAATCCTATACTGTAACGCGTGTGCTCTATCTGAACTGTTCTAATGCACTCCACATTAAGCTAATGCAATGATGTCCCAAATGAATTATCATAATGTGAACAACCGTAACGAACCAACACTCAATCCCTTGACTCAGAGCCTGTAATCGTTTTCGTCCTCACCTGTAGTATCGTGACTGCAGGTAGGTGGAGCACACTGCCTTGGACACATGGCTGGCCGAGCCAAAGTCGATGACCTTGACCCTGTAGGGCTGCCTGGAGGGATCCACCAGCATGATGTTCTCCGGCTTCAAGTCGGCGTGGATCAGGCCCAGGCTCTTCAGCTTCCTCAGCGCTGTGGCCACCTGGGGAACACACACTGGCTTCAACTCAACCCTCAGGCCAAAAACACTCAGGAGCTGGACTGTAGCCCATCTCAAGCTCTATTCATTTTAAACAGGAAGTAGGGGGAAGGAGGAAGAGAGAGAGAGAGAGAGGGGGGGGGGGGGGGGTCCTCTCTCCTTTCTGTTTGTACACCCAGTATTAGTTTGAAACCGAAGGAGATATCCCTATTTAATCGCATGACCGAGATTTAGTCATCTCCCACTTCCATATTCTGCGAGCCCCCCCCCCCCCCCACTCCTATCCCAGGAACAGCGCCTGTAAACGGCCACAGAGGATGTCTTGGGGGTACCTGCTGCAGGATGGGCCGGATCACCCTGAGGGGCAGCGGGCTGAACTTGTTCTGCTTCAGGAAGTCGTACAGGTTCTGCTCCAGCATCTCGAACACCAGGCAGGTGTGGCTGCGGTGCTGGAAGCACTCCAGAGCCCGCACCAGGTGGTGCTCGTCGGCGTTCTCCCCGCTCAGCCGCGCCAGGATGCCAACCTCGATCTGGCCCTGCCGCGCGTACGACGGGTGGTTCTTCAGGATCTTCACGGCCACCACCTCCCCCGTGCCCCTCTTCCAGCACTTCACCACCTGGCCGAAGGTCCCGCGGCCCAGGAACTCCAGCACCTCGTAACTGTTCTTGGTGGAGCATAGCACCTCGTGCTGCACCAGCTGGTAGTCTCCGTCCCCGGCCCCGGGCCTGGAGCAGACCCCGGTCCCCGGCACGGTGCCACCCTGCTTGGGAGCTCCTCCTTCCACGTCGACAGCGTTCGTGTTCCCAGCGGTAGTTTGCAACATGGCAGCAGGTAGCATGGACACGTCCTCCACTATCTGCATGGCTCTCCCTCCTGGGCAATCAGCCTCACGTTTCCGCCCACATGGCAGTAGGGAGCAGTCGGACAAGTATTTATCTCCGCTGTCCTCCTTCACGTCCTCCTCCCTCCTTCCTCCGTCTCGAAACTTATCTCGCTGCCAACAGGGACTTCCTGGGGCACCTTCTGCCTTGCTGGTGTCCACCCACCGCCCCCTCTCTTCTGGGCTGTGGTCTTCCCTCAGCTGGCCTCTGGCCTGGTTCTCCGACGGCCCTCCTGGTAGCTCGCGGTGCAGCTCTGTCAGAGCGACCGAGCCCCGAGGCAGCAGTGACACTTCTGCTTCCTGCTCACTGAGAGTTCCACAGGAAGTGCGGGTGACTGCTGGCCTGAATGTGGGGCTGATAGTGGAGGGGTGTGCAAGGCCAAGGTTGACTCCAATTACATAGGTCTGCTGGTAAGGGGGGGCTGCACAGCTGCTGCTGGGGTGCTGGTTGCCAGGTTTGTTAGCGTTGCTAAAGGCACTTGTTTGGCTTTCGTCAACATATGTTGAGTAGACCATAACTTATAAGGCCATACCTGCATTGAGATAAGAATATACATAAGGTTAGTAAACTCATTAAAACTTGAATGCTTAAATGTTTAGCACACGAAACCTCATTATTTATTGTTAGTCAGATTTTGTCCCTCCTGCTCTACATTAAACACATATTACTCATTAAAATTCAACAAATGACAGGTCACCTAAATGCTACGCCCATTAAAACTGTCACGTAATTCATGCCTTTCCATAGTACAGTACACAGGTCTGCAGCAGTAACGGGAACTGACACGATTCAGCCTATTAAAGGGAGAGTCCCATTCCATCATGGGGCTCTCTCTAATGCACTGAACTAGGTCTGTTTCAGTCTCACTCGAACCATAGCATCCAGCAAAACAAACACACAGTAGAGCAGCTACATTAGATGGCTTTATTCAACCATACTCGCTGTGCCAAATTGATCTGAGACACACACGGCAATTCATCATCTGTGACAACGTGTCACGGCAGAGAAGGCACATAGCCAAGTTGTTGTTTGTTTTATTAAGACTAGTGTTACTTTGAGGAAGTAAGCTGTGTTCTCTCACACACAAGGGAACTCAGTTGACATGCCAGCTCATGCCGCAGGTGTGTTTTCATGTATAAAAGAAAGAAAAAAAGAAAACTTGACATTCTCTCTGAGTTCTGATCCAATCAGAAACGGAACATATGTCTTCAGCAGTCTGTGAACTTGTCAGGTCATTCGTTTAATGCCAACAAGCAGGGCCAGCTGTGAGACCAGCTCTCTCTTCCTTTACCAGCCTGCCTGGCCCTTTGGCCTGACAAGCCCAGTGTTGAGTTTCACAGCCTGCTAACCATGACAACTTTGTCAGAGCGCTGGAGGCAAGCAGCTTTTTACACCAGTTAAGACCAGTCTGGTCGCCGTTACAAGTCACACCGTAAAAAGACGAACACAACGAACGCAATGACGTCACACAAGGTGAAAATACATAACTATAAATACACATAGGCATATCTAGATTTGTTATTATAACACTATGTGAGAGACTATAAGAGACAATCAGCCATGTAGCTGCCTAAATTTAAACCACTCATTCCAAATCTGTGATTAAAAGTGAGGTATATTATATTTCTACTAAATATGCATGCAAATTCGGCTCATTGCTGCCATTGATGCTCGGACGCAACACAAAAATGATCTGGAAAAATAAAAGACAAGCGAGTACTGTCGCTAAGCTACAACTGTAGCCGAAAACTACTGACCATTAGCTCCCTAAATAACCATCAACAACTGGTTGAACCATTATCCAGATCTATAAATGGCTAGCAGTAGAATATTCTGGTGCATGCAGCTAATGACAATTAGCTAGTGGCGTAGCTACGTTTAAGAAGTTAACTAGTAGATAAGCTAGCTAATTATTACATAACTGCTGCTAGCAAACAACTTTGTGCTAGCCAAACCCAAAGTCTGCTTCATATTCTGATAGGAAAGTACTTTGCTAGCCTAGCTAGGCTCACTAGATGTAGCTAGCCATCTTGCTAACCCAGCTAACTCAGCACTAAGTTTTTCTACATAAATAGGGTGGATCAAAGGTGTGCGTATACTGTGTTAAACAGATAACTTTATATTGTTTTAACTTTTAGCCGGGTAGAATCTAGCTAAACCTATATTGACAACAATGTTTGACAGATAGCAACAAAGACTAACTTAGCCTAAGTATTTGGCTACTTTAAAAGAGGGCATCCGTTCAAGATTCTATACTCTTACAAAACAAACTTAGAGCTGTTTATAATGATATAGCATCCCATTGTGGTATACACGCCTTTACATACTGTGCAGCAGTAAATAAAATACACAGCTTATCTGAACATTAGCTAGCTAGCGACTATACGGTATACCACACCATGCTCAATTTGCTTGCGATGCTGCCATCTTGTTCGACTAGAAAACGAGGAACATTGCATTCGATAAACCCACTACTTGCTAGCTAGATAGCACATTCTCAATCTCATATTATCAACTCCTCGTAACTCACGTACCGTATTACACCATCTTATGAGACCAGTCTTCGTTTAGAGCGTACTTAAAAACTTTCCGTGTCCGAAAAAGTTTCTCTTATATTATTTACATGGGGTAGGAAGCCCATTTTTCTGCACGCGTCGAATTCGTCTGACTCGCTGCTTCCACACTTTGCTTGCAGTTCGTTAGAGGCTGGCTGTGAAGTACAAGCAACAGTATCGTATGGCTATTTTCGTTTTGGTTGCCCGGGCCACACCACGGAGCATTAAGGTGCTGATTGTATTCGACGTTTCCTATTACCTGGGTTTGGTTTCCCTCTGCCGATACGATTTTCGCACTGCACTGTGCTTGACGCTTAGTTATTAATCCTCCTTTGATACACAATTTGTAGGTCACTTAGGAAAAAGAGTCGGCTAAATTTATAAACTGTAAGGTAATATTCAGCTGTTATTTGTGTGTGCCCCCCCCCCCCCCCAAATACGCATTCACACATTGTGTTCTGGCGATGGCTTTATTAATTTAAGGTTATCATTAGTGCTAAACACTTTTGACTAAACATCGAATAAATAACAGTAGCTGGCTTGAGTCAGAGGGTCACATATCCCTGCACCAAAAATCAATAAATTCAATAGATTGCGCGACAACATTTATAACTCATTTAGCAAACTAGTGACGTGTGACGTATTTTAACAGCCTTGAAGTGGAATACAAATAAATTAAAAAAACGTTTTTGTTAAAACATTTACAAAAATATTGGTCCTCAACAAAATGCTGTTTTCTCTAACATCATCTTAACTCTTTGTAAGGTGCGTCATTCATCAAGGAACAATACAGTGTCGAACGTGTTTCTTCTCTTGCCCTTAGCACTTGATCTAGGAGGCACATCTCAAAATTGTGTAGGATTAGAAAACACATACACTAGTGCATTTGGACACAAACCCGACTAAATCTGTTGTAGAGATGCCTAATTTTTAAGACATCTCTATAAGGATCCTGGTTATAACCATATACTAGCATCTGTATCTCACAAGTACAGGCCCCTATTCCTGGTTTTTCTCAAATTGCTGTAGTCATACCAAGACAAAGAAACATGCAGTTGCTCTACTAGTTGCTGTTTAGGCTCAAAACATTGCTCAGAATGGGTGTGATATGTTTCTCATACTGGGATTCTGCAACTGTGTGGTACACCACTGGGGATGGCATTCATTGACGGCAAGGCTAGGGAGAAAAGTATGCTGATCAATCTTTTCAATTATTTATTTCAAATGCAGCTGAGGAGATCCTACAGTTGATTGTGAACGTATGTAATACTACTAAGGTACATTTACTAATAACAGCCACATCCTTATCCTGGTGTCTGAGGCATCTGTTCAGTGTTTAAGCTGTGACGTCATCTTTAAGGATTTTTTGAAAGATCTGCTGGTAGAATGGAGAGAAAACTAGCTTGTTGAGGTTAACCAGACGACCAAACTTTACAGCCAACTCTTCCAGCTCTTTGCTGATAGGTGCTAAACCTCCGGGCAAGGAGGGGGCGCTCTTGTGAACGCTGGACTCCAGGACCCCCAACAGGTAAGTCTGGATACGAGAGTCTAGAGGAGAAGAGTATGAGGCGAGGGGAGCAAAAACACAGGAAGTAAAATTAGATACTTAGACCCTACTCTCTAAACATGATACCGTGAGTTTGATTTCAGTAATGGGGAGCACTCCAGGTGACTTACCTATGACCTTGCGTACGGCGTTGTCGGAGTGTGCCACTGCAGAAATCTGTCCCTTCAGCACCCTCTGACGGTCAGAGGAGAATGGGGTGAAGCCATGTTGAGCCAGAACCTCACCCAGATCCACACACAGCCGTTCTGCTATGGTCGCTAAAGCATCGGCAGCCCTGAAGGAGCTTCATACAGAGGACACCGCTAGTTAATGAAATGCAACACGTTCTCCACCCGTTCCCTTGAGAACGTTCTCAGTCACACTCATGTTTCAAGACACACATTTCCATTGGATATGAGGGAAACTACATAACATGGTGTTTAGTTCTTACGGCTGGTGGAGGTCAGTGAGTAGGGTGTGGATGGTGTTCTTCAGGGTGTCCATGAGGCCCGGTAGACCAGCAATGGCCTCTCCTGAGGTGTTGTACACAACCAGCAGCACTGTGGCCACCAGTGCCAGCCTGTCCACATCCCTCTTCATCTCCTGGAAACGCACCTGGTCCATCAGCACTGTCTGGAGAGCAAAGGGGGGAGGAGAAGGGAGGTATGGGATTTGAGTATTGGGAGAGAAAGGGGGTGATAAAAGTCATGCAGAGGGGGGAGTAAGAGTCAACCATAGACAGAGAAAGGGAAAGAGAACACAGTCAGAATGACCTCAAGACACAAACAGCCTTTTGTTTTGGCAATTGTGTGTGACAGACAGACACCCATGTATACCTCAGGGAATGGTTCTGAGGCGTGGTCCCACTTCAGTAGACAAAGGAAGGCATGGTTGTGAACGTTCACAGGGAGAAGAGGGAGAGGGTTGGAGGCAGCCATACCAGAGCCATCTGCCCCACTCTCTTGTAAAGACCTCACCACATCTTGAAGCCATTTTTCAGTCAGATCTAAGGCATCTAAAAAATAACGTGTTTTCTTTTACTATCAGTGAGTTTCTCTCCTACAAGACCGTAATTGTACAAAATAATAACTTAACAATATTCAATTCATGCATATTTACACACACCAAAAAATGAGGATGCTAAACAGATAAACAAACCATATGATAAACAAACAGAAGCTGAGACAGCTTGAATGTCAAAAGAAAAATTCTTCTTACTAGGTTGTTTATCAAGAAACTCCTGGAATTTGTTCCTCTCGTACTCTACCGACTGCTGGAGGAGATGTGGTCGAATACTGCTGACTGCAAAGTTGGCCATGTCAATCTTCATCTTATCCAGGACTAAAAATATTTCCCTGAGACACCCCGAAAAAAGCAATCAAGTCACAAGTCACAATTACTAACACTGGCCTTTTAGGTTTACAGGAAGGTGCATTGCATGAGGCAGGTACTTGATCCCATACAAGGAGCACAGACATTAAGAGGTAGCAGCTGTAGATAGCACAGACCAGCCTCATCCAGAGTCTAAAACCTACCTTAGCAGTGGCACGAGATCAGTGATATCCTTGAGTGCTCGAATGTCCCCATCCCTGGAAGGGGCGCAGAGAGACCCCATCATTCCCACCACAAACTCCACTACTTTACGGATGTCCAGAGCGCTGTTCTCTGCCTGCTGCTGGATAAGCTCCAGGTCCAGAACCTCCTGGATGAGGGCGCGGAGCCGCGTGTGACCCGGCCCGGTCAGCAGGAAGGAGAGGAGAGTCTACACGAAGGACAGCAAGAGTGGGGGGTGAATCTGCTACATACTTTCCTTGAACACATGCATCTGGAACTGATGACCATAACAGTGATTCATGACAGACCGGCTTCTGTCCTCACTTCTTTGATTTCCGCCAGGAGCTTAATGGCATGGTGATATGATGGCGGCTCCTCTCTCAACTGGCCCTCCAGGCAGTCCCAGAATGCTTTGTGCATGACATCTTTAATTCTTTTCTCCAAACTGAAAACATTTACAGATGGCACAGTCAGCCACATCTTTCTGATTTGTAGAACTTTCCAACCTACAGATCATAATCCCAAAACCACTTCCATTTCTCACTGGAATTACAGTATGTCTTTTTCCTGCTTTACCTTCCCTCCAGTGGCTCCACTGGCTTCACCTGGAAGCCCTGGTTCACCACGATCTCATGGGCCAGCGCCATGTTGGTCACACCCTTGGCAGTCTTCATAAGCTCCTCCACAGACACAAACCTTGGTGGGCTGGCTAGGCAGAGAGGAGGGACAATAATGTGACAAATGCCCATGAATGGAGGATTTAGGATGGATTTGATTCGATCCAACTTCTGATGGATTATAGATCATTACTTCTCTCCATTAGAGAGTCGTCAGATATCTCAGTCCTGTCCTCTGTGTTGTTGTCCTTGCCACACCCAGGCTTGTCGGAGTCCTTAGGCATGATGGTGGGACCAGTACGTGGCTCTGTTTACGGATAACGGGTCAACATTACGGAAGGATGAACAATAGCAAACCTACGCACCATCAGATGGAGTAAAAACAAAGCAAAAACATGGCAAACATCGCACATGCAAATACAGCTTTCACTCTGGGCACATAACGCTAATTGATTATACATTTGATCATACGTCAGATCACATATAAATATGTTTACCAACCAAAAGTGTCGTGTTACAACAAAAACAGCTGACATCAGTTGCCTAGTGCTACACCCTTTTACCTCCGGACATGCACGACATAACATGAACTAGCTTGGTAAAACTGTCGACTTACCTTATATAGTGACTAGTTTGTGACAAGCTACCTACAGTAGCCAGCATTACTTGATCCAAAACTGTGAGGCGATGGAGGCTAGTAGTGCTTGTCGTGACGCAGTTATTTACAAGTAGTCTTGCTAGTCCAAATCGGGCTGTACACGCGTGGTTTATCCAAGTTAACCAACTTGCAGTGGCTGGAAGTACATAGAGCAAGGTAAAATATTTCCGTCCAGATTTGGTTTAATGTGTTCTACGGGACGTACTGCTACTATATTATGCATGGAAGATTCTTCAGGTGTACCAGCGAATTCAGTTCCCCCTTTCCCCTTTGCGCATGCGCATCACGTTTTATCTTGTTGCTAGCAGAGCCATGTAGAGCAGAGCATAGATGTAGAGCAGAGCATAGACATATATACATGTCTATGATGTGTAGAGATTCTCTTTACGGCTCTGGTTGTTAGGTTGAGATGAATGTGATTTATGCGTGTGTTAGCTTTGTTCTGTACAGTTCCTACTTTCCATGAGCATAAGGTACATTTATTGTTCTTAGTTAAATCCAATAAAAAGGCATTAAAGTATAGTATATTAAGTTGTATTTCTAAATCGTTATGTTGGTCGGATGTACATGCAAATTCTAGGCAACGGCAACCTGCCTTCAATATTGTACTTTATTTAAATTTTACCGACAGACAGGGACATTTAAACCATTCTTAACACCAACAAAAAATATTATTTCTCATCTTTACAACATAGTAGACACAGAATCACCAAAATACTGCACAAATATCTCTGGGTGGCCTTGATAAAACTGGCCGAGGAGCCGTTTCTTTTTCTTGGCCGAGTGCATTGGGTCCTCATGGATGCTTTTCAGCAAGGCATGCAGCTCACTGGTGGTTGTAGCGGCGTCCTCAAATGTTTTAGTGGAAATTTGCTGACAGAACACAGAGCCTCAAAGATAACAGAACAAATTATCAGTCAAGGTGGTTTAAACAAAATCAATGAAGTAGGCTGAAATTATTGTTGGTATGGTTGGTGCTTACCAGTGACATCAGGTTGCTTTCCTAGGATGATGCTGGAGAGTTTGTCACTAACCAGCTTGTGAAGGGCACCGGGTATCTAGTAAAGACTGGAGTGTTAATGGCTTCGAAATAAAACCTTCCTTAAATCTGGCTGTTGTGGTTGTTTACAACTGGGTTGACACATGTTTACATTACATTTATGCATTTAGCAGATGTTTTTATCCAACACGACTTCCAAAAGAGAACTTTACTAAAGTGCATAGGTCACTGATCATAACAACAAGACAGCCCCAAACATTGCGGGTACCCGAAACATGAAGCATACATTGTGAAAACTAAATAAGTCCCAAAGGGACAAACCATAAAGGCATGTTGTGTCCAGAAGGGGAACTGTAGATTGGTTACCATCAAATCTCACATGCCATTATGGTTTAGTATTAGTAAAATACTGTAGCAGGTTACCTTAAATATGTCCTCAAGATTGTCCATCATGAACCGCAGAAGGAGATCCACCTTCTCTTTGGAAAGATGCTTGATGTGGATGATAGCTCTGGAGAAAGACCTCTTCACCACCAGTCTGTTCTCAACCTGAGTAGGAAGAACCATGTCAGGTCAAGTGTGACTTCACTCAATCGCTGGGTCATGAAACGCTCAAGTCTCTTCAATTCACTGTGCATCCCTACATTTGCCAACAGTGCATGGCTTAAAGCTCAGCTGAATTACAGCCTTTTAGAAGGGTGTGTGTTGAGAGAGATACTCCTACACACACACACACACACACTCTCTGACCTCCTTATCCAGTGGGAGCTCCTGAGGGTGGGCAGCCAGGGTCATGAAGCAGAGCAGTGCCTGCAGCTCCTCCCTCCTGTGCTGCTGGAGAAGCTTGAGGCTCAGCTGCATGGCCTCCAGAGCCTGGTCCAGACGGCCCTGCACTGCAGCACACAGCGGCCATGCACAACAGATGAATCAATGTGTGTGCTGGTGGTTTGTCTAATGAGCTACATTGTGGTCGGCGGAAGGGGGATGCCCAGTAGATGTGAACGAATGACACAATTAAAAAGAGAAATGGCTATCCAGCTCGGTTTCATTCTACTCACACAACAAGTCATTGTTGCCCCCACATGGCCCATTTACTCGAGTAGGTGAGCATGATGCATCATCCTAGGTCAGAGCTCTCACCCAGCAGGTCAGTGACTCCAGTATAGATGTCTGCCATGTGAGGGGACAGCAGGGGCTGGCGGTCTGGATGGCTGTAGTATCTCAGGAGGGTGTCAAACAGCAGGAGCTTGCACTGCATCATGCCTGGTCTACGAGGCCGGGCCTCTGGGCTCACACCTGGGCAGAGCCCCGGCTCGGTGTCGCCCACCTCGAGGGAAGCACACCTGGGCAGCTCGCGGCTCACCTGGACCAGGTACTGGTCAGGGAGGACGTCCAGACAGTCCAGCGCAGCACAGAGCCAAGGATCCGTCCTGCAACAGATGGAAGATTCATTCGTTGTTATACATCTTGCTCATCTGTCATGTTTTGGGTTGATCAAGGAATTGGGGCAGAATGCTTTTATACTGACAGAAGCCCTTGCACCAGACCAGCTTCCAAAAGTATCAAAAGGGGATGAAATAAATGAGGATTCTGAACACATGAAACAAAAACAGGGCATAATCACGTAGAGGTGATGAACCACCATGCTACGTACTGTGAGTCCCTGAAGGCGCGGAGGACTTCTCTGTCCAGATAGTTGCTGGTGTAGATGAGGTCAGGGTTCCCGTTCCCCAGGCGCTGGGGGGAGGGGGCGTTGACGCTGTGGAGCAGAGTGTCCAGCAGAGGGAGCTCCAGGAGCTGCAGCAGGCGGAGCATGGTCTGCTCCTGCCACACGTCATCCACCACTGGGGGAACAAAACATGGAAGCCCGTCCTTAAAACGTTACTACATCCCTTAATGCCCTTTCATTCATTCTTTGAACCATTTCTCCTTCACAGTTTCGAAATTAAGGACCACATGGGATTGGATGTGGGTGGAAGTATTTGAACTGATGGCTTGGTAGTCTCAAGACTTCTAATTGGTTGGTTTTCCATGGTTGCTTTTGGCCCCGCCCTCACAATACTGTGGTAGTGTTGAATCCATTGATCCTTTGCTTGGGCTTATATTCTCCTCCAGTGTCTTCAAGGGTAGGTTTAATTTAACAGGTGTACTGTGGGTAAAGCCAGTCTCATCTTGACTGATAAAAGAAAAAACAGAAATGGATGAATACATTTACAATGGTATAGGCATGCATCATTATACTGGTCCTGATATATACTGTAACCTCTCAATCAACACTTCCATATAATTGGAATCAAATACAAGTTCATGACAGTGTGAACTTGCATTTTAGGCATGAAAGTTATATTCTATTCCAACAGTGCACATAGGACCAAAACAAGTTCCTTCGTACATGCTGGGTTTAGTCCTGCAGCAGAACATGGTCTGGATCCCTGGATGAAGGACCCTCTCTATCTCCTCCAGAGACGGGTTCTGTGCGTTCAGGAACCTGTAGAGGCTGCTCCTGCCATCATGGAACTCAAGACGTTTCTTCTCTTTGCCGAACACCTTGGTTCCCACTGCCTCAAACACATTGCAGTCCAGGAGTGCCTGACAAACAAACACCACTTTGGCACGCTCAATTTCTACGCCCTCAAAGAACCTGAGGGGAGGAGGGAGTTGATGTGAATTGTAAATAATAAAATAAATTTGTCAAGTTAAGAAATAAATAAAATCAACCAATGTGCCGCTGGAATGTACATAAAATAGGTTTTGAGCACCTGCAATGGAGGATGTGGGTGGATACGACATCCACCGCGTCAGACCCCAGGAAACAGTCGTTGTGTGCCTTGAGATTGACGCGTCTCTTCTTCACCTTCACCGTGGCTCTGAGGTTAGCGATGATACTGCTCCAGATACATGCCTGAAACGGCTTACTGGCCACCCCCTGACCTAAAAACATACAGTATTGGGGGAGGAAGATATTAATGGTAAGGGTAAAACAAACAAAAGGGTTGTTACAATGCGTGATGCACAACCTTCAAAAGTTATGAAATGTAGGCTAGACCTCGTCAATACATTGGACCTACTCTGAAGGGAAATCAAATTAGCTTAATTGACACAACACAAACAATTTGACTTAATTACGTTGTGTAAATGTATATTTAGACATAAAATTACTACCCAGTAAAATCTAAGCCATTACCTGAAGGACGCAGGCACAACTTCTCCGCAAGATTTAGCGCTGCGGCCAACTCCTTTACTGAAGCCATTACTCAATTAACTGTGGTGACGTAATCGATGGTATGGCAGACAAACCTTTTATAGCCTCCCGTGAGCAACAAATGACACAATTAACTCCAGTAGCCTCATATATGTAACAACCTAATACCAGACAAAACGTACTCTCAGTTATCTTTTAAATGAACGCATTGTGTACATTAATAAAGAACAAAGTTCATTTAGTTTGGCTTGCATGGCTTTATCTAAAAGGCTGTGCAAAATTGTATTTGTGTATTTGTTCACCTCTAGATGGCAGCAAATACCCTTAAACTGTCCTCCCAGAAGTCAGTCTGGCACACACTGGCACAAGCTTAAAATTATGTTAAATTTAAGTGGTAGGCCTTTGGAATATTTTAACAGACAATGCTTGACATGTAGCATTTAAACACTATAACACGCATATTGGGCGTGCTGTTTTAGCGCTAGACTTATTGAATCCCCGCCAGTTCATCCTCTGCGCGAGGCTCGAGACCTGTCCGACCCTAAACGCTTTCCCGGTGTTGGGCCATTGCAGGGCTGCTGTACGACGGTTAACCACTGCTGTTTATTTAGCCTACTTAAAATTGGTAAGTTTGTGTCACCGTCAAGCTTAGATAAAGGTTGCTGATGTCATACTTAATTTCATTCAAGTTTGTTAACAATATAAAGCTGTGCTGGGGCTATCTGTGCTGACTAGGTTAACTAGTGGAATTGTTTTAATTTGCCTTGTTAATCGACTACATTATCATCAGCTAAAATTAGACAGCTACTGTACTGTATATAGTTTAGCTAGCTGTCAGTCTCGTTTTGGCTAGCGACTCTCCGCAAACCGTTTAACTAATGTCAGTGACATGGCATTATCGTAATCTTCAACCCATCATGACAATAATGTCTGTAGGCCATATCAATCATAGTGAAACATGTTTTATATCTTACCACTGGTGTGGGCTTATCAAGTACGTTTTAGTATAACGTTGTAGGCCACTACAAGTTGTTGTAGCCTTAAAGGCAGGATAGACGCTTTACAAACCTAGGAAATGTAGCGTAAGTTTGAAAGGATTCAACCTAAAATATATCACTCCCTTCCTTCAAAGCCACTACTCCCAAACAAATGAAAGCGCTGCCTGACAACTGCTGGGAGGTAGACAGACAGACAAACAAGCAGCCCGTCCAATCATTGCATCATTGCATTCGTCCAATCATTGCATCCAATTATTAAGGTCGGTCTAAACTTAATGATTGGTTGTATTTATTACAATCCGGCGACATGCACAGAATTCTGATTGATTGATTTTTTATTGTTAAACCTTTTGATTTATTGGTTGCTATCAGGATGTGCAGTTTATTTGAGCAAGTATTACAAAAAGTGCTGCTCAACCACATTGCTTACCCTGCCTTTAATTGAGTTGGGGGGGCATTCAGTGTAAAGCTAAATACCTGTTACAATAGTAGCTTTTTTGATGAAGGGAAACAAACACATATCAACTATATGCTGTGTTATTGAACAAAATTGTTTCTCCAAATTTAGTTATGAGTTTACCTCTTACAAATGCATTAGTCTGCAATCATTACTGTGTTTTCAGTTAGATCAATTTCTTTTTTCCATTTTAATTGTAATGTTAGTTGCTAGATAATAGTGCTGCAAGCACCAAAGTCAGCCTAGCTTCCATTATAGATGGCTTTGTGATTAAACCCATATTATCATCACCTAAGGGCTAAACTAGATTTCAGTAGTATGTTTCCTCAGAGCATTACAAAAACAATAGTCATATAACTCACAAAAGATAATACAGACATCACCCTGCTGATGGGAATTATCCCGTTTTATGGATGGTGTCCTTTTAATTTTGTCTTTCATGGCTTCTAGAATTGTTTAATACCTGCTCAAGTGGATCAGAGGAGAGGGGAATAGAAAGGCATTTTGAGCTCCCCCACCTCAGCCCCCCTCAGGTCACAATGTCAGTTTATGATAGTAGCAGATTCTAACGGGATCATTTAATTCCTGCACATGATTTATAACAGGGCAGGTTAAATGGAGAAAAGGCACTCTTTTATGAAAGGATCATTGGCAGTGGAGACCTCCCACTTAAAAACCCAGTCATGATGATAAGGAGACTTGGGGGGGACCATCCACAGGTCAAATTAAATAACTTATATAATTTAAGCCAAATGACAGAACAATTTGTCCATTCAGCATTATGGCCCTGACCCCTATTAGACTCTAAGGACAGCTCCATATTCACCTTGATGGGTTGAAGATGTTATGTTCTCGCTCAGAAGTAGGGAGACACTACGGACAGAACTGCCGCGCAAGACCCCCTCACATTAGAAGACTTCTGCTAGGATCGCCTTGGCTTTTAGTCATTAAAGGGTAACGAGTATCTTTTTTTCTTACTAAAATACAAAAATTATCGACAGTTACATGCTTGTGTTAAAGATAACTAACACGCAAGTAATCATATTTATTGTATGTTAGAATTATGAATGTGTGAACATTTTACAAATATACTGCATATCGCTTTTCACGATAGCTCTCTGAATGCACAATTCTAATTTAGATGATATATATTTATTTTAATTGTTGCTTGTATTGCTGTCTCAATGCACAGAAGGTAAAAGGCAGTGTAAGTAAAGGTAGCAAAAGGAGCCAAGCCCCACCCTAAACGTTTTAATGAACATTCAAATGGATCTCGCTGCAGACTCCCCTATTAAACCAGCAGTAAGTCAACTCAGGTTAAACCTGCCTTATCAAAGTAGCGTCTAAAACTGTATCAAAATCAAATTTTGGTATATTTAATTAAATATAATTTTGACCTTACGCACCAGTTTAATAGACTTCTATGTGGCTGTACTGGCCTTGTCCTGAAATCTACATAACCTTAAAGAAATTCGAATGTAATAAAATATTTTATGCAGATGAAACATATAGTAATAATCATGCGCTATTTTTGTAGCATAATTTCCCAGACAGGCAGACATGATGTTGAGTGTGAATATCCGTTGTTATACATCCCACAGGAGGTGGACAGTGGAATCATCTCTCTACAGCTTCTGGAATTTCAAACCATGCTGCTGGAAGCAGTGGAGGAGCTGCACATTCACAGGGTACACTATCATAGATGCTTACAGATCAACCTGGTAACAAAATCATCAACGATAGGAACAAGGAAACAACTTCAGCAACTTTTTTCAAAATGTTCTATCCTTAAGGTACTCACAAAAATAGGAATACAGCGTAAAAAGCCATCTTTGGGAATGTCCACACACCATTACAACGTGCTCTCTCTGTAGTGTGTCACATTATTGACCAAGAGGAGCTCAGACACTCTGGCCCAGTGAGGGGGAGGAAGGGAGGGTCACGTCCTAGAAAAGGAGGCATATTATGGGTTTCACAGAGGAAGCTCCGAGCCCTTTTTGGCAATCGACACGAGTCATCTGTAGTTGCACATAACATCAAAATGGGGGTCATGCAAGCTGAGCACCCTATGAATTCATGTATTTCCTTGTAAAAATGAGAAAATAGCCCCACTACCCTGAAGCAAGCACTTTAAACTTGACACTTGCTGGACATGTTTAAAGGTTATAGGAGAAAAAAAATAAACTATTGTCCATCCTGGGCTTTTATTGTTACGGCCGTGTTTCTGAATCAGAAACACAGACTTTAAATCAGTGTGATCCCGGGGCTCATCATTAAAGTAGCACTTTGTAGTTGTAGCTGTTTATTGGTGTGGGGTTAGAAGCAAGAGGATGTCATGATGTCAGACATTCTTGCTCAGGTCAAATTCCTTAGCTTTTCTTTTGGTATATGTTTTTTTTTTTAAAGCATGGCCCAACATCTTCACTACCACAAAGGGCAATGTGAAAGTCATATTCTCTCTCTCTCTCTCTCTCTCTCTCTCTCTCTCTCTCTCTCTCTCTCTCTCTCTCTCTCTCTCTCTCTCTCTCTCTCTCTCTCTCTCTCTCTCTTGTCTTTGTCTCTTAGTGTCTTTGTCTCTCTCTCTCTCCCTCCTTCCCTCTGTCTCTCTCAAGTAGTCTTTTAAGCCTCATCATTTATCAGTCAATTATAAACTAACGAAATTACAGTAGACAGTGTTTTTTGGGACTTGGTTTTGTATAAGGACGGCTGATTCTAGATTTTCTGCCCTGCCCACACCCACTGAGACACTCGCTTCATTATACCTCTGCTGCAAAGTAACAGCTTTATCTTCTTTCTTGAAGTGTATTCTAAGCTAGTAGCATAGTTTAATGGGAACTTATAAATAAGCTCTGTGAACTGACTCCCACATGCATATAAAAAGTCCCCTGGTTGTAGAAAGCAATTGACTTTTACCTGCCTTCTCTCAGAGAACAGGGAGGATAAGGGCGGCTTTACTCGGATATCACCAGTCTAATGTTCCACAGCTTCTCCAAGATATGCTGGGCTGCACTACTGAAACTTAATGCATACTTTAGTCTCACTTCGGGCAATTTATAGACTTGAGAGACAGAGGGGGGGGGGGGGGGGGGGGGAACTCTGCTGGTGTATACTTCCTGGACTAGAGTTTAATGATGAATGGGAATTGATAAACAGGGATCTGGTTATGAGGACATTCATAAATACCTCTGCCTAGGCCGCTTTAATAAGCACTTTCGGTTCTGTGATGTTTGTAAATCTCATATTTATCGAAGCGTCTATTAAAGTATACATTTCTTATTCCATAAACACATTTAGTGTGGGTTATTGAATTGTCTTGTTCTCCCCCAGGATGCAGAGACTCGAAACGAGGATCAGATGAGCAAGCTGGTGCTGGAGAAACAGGAGTTAGCATGGCAGAAGGTCGGTGCCTGCCTGTTCAGTTTAGTTTACTGTCTATATCGAAGCAACAACAGCAGATCCAAAATGGCGAGGATTGATCTGTCACCTTTGTAATACTTGAAACAGAATGATGTGGGATTCCTTGTGTTTTGTGGTAGGAATCTCTTCAGCGTCAGATGGAGACCCTGGCTAGCCAGCATGCGGAGGCTCTGGCTAGTGTGAACAAGCAGGTGTTTGGTTTCTCTGTCCCTTCTGTCTGCACTCTGGGAATATGCCCTGAAAAGTGAATGCTGTTATTTGAACGTTGCGTTTGATTTCTCCTCTTGAATTAAGTTTCAGATCAAACTCAGGGATGTTGAAGGAGAGAAGGTATAAAGAAACATTTGATGTATGAATGCAGATTTGGAGATCATTTATAAAAATGTATATTATTTGTCCCAATTATGGCATATTTACAGTCTGTTGAAATGACTAACTTTAAAGGGAAGGTATCAGTTGTCTACAGAGTTAAAAGACAAGGAGACCAGCAGTCTAAAGGAGGAATTGAAACAGTTACAGGTATTCAAAACCCACAGAAACACACTTCCACGCGCACAAACCTAAACACACAAGCCTCAAATCCAAAACTCCCAAAAAGCAGACATCAACATCAAGCCTTCGCTCTGTGACGGTTGGGCCGAGCATATCTTATCAGTGTACCAGTTATGTTCTGTAGTTTAGGGGTGCGTCTTATAATGGGAACAACTACCCCCCAGTTGACCTTCTGAATGGGGCTAGACGAGGCTCAGTTTGGGGGGTGACACCACCATGGTGATATATGGCTGCCTCCCTACGCTCCATTGATTTAACAGCCTAACCCTGGGATTGAGACTGGTTTAGAAAGTGGATTTTGATATTCTATCCTGAAAGATACACAATGGAGTCCTCTGGTGATGCATACTAGGGTCATTGTGTTTGACGCCGTCTTATCCCAGAGAAAATGTTTTATGTCTTATTTGGATTGAGTTCTTTTTGATCAACCGACTTTTAGGAACTGCTTTGCATGCTTGTGTGTTTTACTACAAATTGTTGGATGTCTACATTTCTAAGAATCTTATCCCCTAAAAGTGTATATCTTTTTTGTTTCGGTTGCTTACGGCTTAAAGTTTTACTTTGTACTGTTTTACAGTTGTTCAAGTACAGTTTGGAGAAGAAATTAAGCGAGCTGGTAAGGATTCCAATTATATGAATTGTTGACAGAGGATAGTGGGAGTGGGAGTGGGAGGAATTAAAGAGGAGGACGAGGGGGATGGAACAGCTCATCAGGACTAACGGATAGGGAGTGTGTGACACTTGAACCGGCTAGGCCACAGAGAAAATATCACTATTAAAATATTTTATATCTGAGGCTCGCTCTGTTTAACCTTCCGCTGTGGTTAAAGAAGAAATGGGGAGACAAGAGAGAGGCGGAAAAGGAGAGAGAATTTGCTAGATACAGACAATCAAACAATAACGACAGGCTTGACCAATAAAAGGCCGTGAGGCATGCGCTGAGTTGACTGCTTATCTCAGGGAGAGAGCAAGCAGCCAAGATGTTAAACAAAGGTCCCTTCAGCCCAAAGTGACAGCAGACTATACACTGGGATCCTACTGTTCTGCATGTGCTGGACAGAGCATGCTGTTACTGAGAGAAATCACACCAGTTTCAACAACCCCCCCCCCCCCCCCCCCAACCCCTTCATGAGAAACCACATGTTTAGAAGGCAGTCGTAAACTAATACTGTTTTTGAGGGCAGGGTTTGTTCTTTAATGGAGACATATACATAAAATTTGACAGCGGTCTTATAGGACATACTGTATTTGGGGTTTGTTGTTTTTATGTGGACCTATCAATGTACCCCCCCCCCCCCCCCCCCCCCCCCCCCCCCAAAAAAAAAAAAAGAAAAAAGAAAGAAAAAAAAGAAATTCCAAAATGTAAAAATGAAATGTTTTTGCATCAGGATCAGAAGCTGCAGCTGCAGAGCCAGAGCAGGGACAGACACCTGAGCCAGCTGGGCGAGGTGGAGAAACGCTTCGGAGCTCTCTCCAGACAGTGTGCTCTGCTCAAACAGGCCCACGCTAAGCTGGAGCAAAATGGTATCGATCGCATTATCTATTTTATCGACACATGCTCATTTAACCATTAGAAATAGATGGCTACCATTGTAGATTATTGTGGTTGCATTCCATTGCACGGTGCTTTGAATTTTTTCGAACATAAGGCTTGTTTGCTTTTGCAACTAGAATTGTTTGTCACATTTTGTGATAGCTATGGTCTTTGTAACGAGGGACATTGCAAATTGTTATGTTATTGTGAGTGTTGATAACAATGGCAGGCCATACATTATCAGGTAGCCATGTCTTGTCTCATGTTTAACCATCAACAGTGTTGTCATTTCATTGCCATGCTTTTTGTAAATTGGTTTATCGGTAGCCACTAAACCGTTCTATCGCTATTTATTTAAAGTGTGGTGATAAAGTTATGGTTGTCTCTGCAGCTCTGCAGCTGCTGTTAATTTAAAGAAGATAGGACACTTTTTCTTTTTTTTGCTCGGCTTTCATGTGGAATTTGTCTGGAAAGTGTTTTCCCCTTTTCCCTGTACCACATGTAGCTAGTATAGAGAGCAATACATTTAAATACATTTTAATGTCTAATACATGCTGCATATTATACATTTTGACATGCAGTATTTGCAAGATGCTTTGGATAAAAATTCTGCTGAGTAAATCTAATGTATTTGTAATATAGACATGTGATGGATAACATTTTTATATATCGGGATAATGAATGAGTTCAAATCAAAACATTTTAACTCCCACTACCGTTGTATCATTCTCTTACAGTTGACGAGTCCATGAGACAAAACAAGAAGCTGTCTTCTTTAAACAGCAGAAAGGAGTCAACCATTAAAGCCTTAAAGCAGGTGAGCAGAATCTGCTCTGTCATTCATGTTTGGGAATCTTCTGTTAAAGTATGAAGTTGAGGTGGGCGTCACACCTTTGAAAAATGATTTTAGTCAGTTTATGTTCTATCCATTGAGGAATCAGAACAGCTGTGATGTTTCGTCCTCTGTCCATCCAGAGCTTGGAGGAACTGAACAACAAACTGATCAAAGCCAGAATGTCTTCCATGGGCAGGTCTGAGAATAACCACACAGCCAAAGACCAGCTCCTACAGCAGCTTCAACACAGACTGCATGTGGTAGAATAACTCCTTTAATCATCACTGTTCCTTTTGTATGACAGATTACAGATATATCTGCTTTACATATTTGTATAAAAATGTATATATCCATTATTCATATAGATGTTTGTATAATTATGAATGAATGAATGAATTATATGTCATAATATTCATTGTTATGAGATAACACCCGGTTATTTTAAAGGTACAATAGGTATTCAGTTTTCTGAAAATAAAATAAAGGTTTTGTCCCCTGTAAGCATGTTGTGTAAGCTAGCCCTCTGAGATTTGTTTAGCAACACAGACAGCTCAGTGACCGTGGAATGTCAATTACTAATTTTTGCTGCGGCCCCACTACTGTCCAGGTTATGATATCCCAAGTATAATCTTCCAGCTATAAGCCTGGTTGTTGTAAATCCAATTTCAATCAAACTCGAGCTGGAGGAAAGCACGGAAGTTCAACAAGAATTGGGGGCTCTGCTTGGCATATTTTAATTGATTTTATAATGTTTATAATTTGTTACCTATTGCAGCTTTAATTTGTCTTTTTTGTAGGAAATGGAAATGAACAGAAAGCTGGGAGAGGAGAACGCAACTGAGAGAGCTGCTAAGCAGGCGAGTATCATCCTGTACAGTACAGTACAGGACAGTACAGGACAGTACAGTACAGGACAGGACAGTACAGGACAGGACAGGACAGTACAGTACAGTACAGTACAGGACAGTACAGTACAGTACAGGACAGGACAGGACAGTACAGTACAGGACAGGACAGTACAGGACAGTACAGTGTAACTCTGCTGCAGGATGGAAACATGGATTTGTATGAAACGTTGAATACAATTAAATTAGAGGAAGTTGACGTACAGGGAGTCAAGGATCATAGTTGGAGCTAAATATGTCAGAATGAGAAGTGCGTGCACACTTGTTTTTGTGTTGGTGTGTGTCCATCTGTGTGGGTGTGTCCATGTGTGTGTGTCCCCGTGTGTGCGTGTGCCTGTTTGCTTGCGTGTCTGTGTGTGTGTGTTCAGGAGGTGATGACTTCCCTGCAGCACACCCAGCAGCTCCTGCTGGCCCAGACGCAGGCCGTGTGCCGAGCAGAGCAGGAGCTCCGCGCCCAGACAGAGCAGCACCAGGTCCTGCTGCCTCTCTCTATGTCCCTACTGCAGCGCAACCACCGTCTGACCGGCTTTTACCTCCATGTTTTGATTTCAAATCAACCCATTCATTTTGTGATTCGTTCATTTCATGGCTGACACATGGTTTAAATCCCAGGCCTCCTTGGCTCATCGTGGTACAGGCGTTTCCTGGGATCTCTCCATTTGGAACAAAGATTTCTCAGCCTTATTTAAATGATTATAAGGCAAATTTATACAAGGACAGGAGTAAATGATGATGGTGTGCTGCTCATAAAGATGATGGAGGGCATTGTATATCACACTCTGCACATTAGTGCAGTTGTGAAGTGCAACCTGAGGATAGTGTGTTTATTCTCCCTTTACAGCCTCCACTCATTTATGGTGCTCTCCACACTGCCCTGCCCCTACCTCGATGTAATTCACAATCACACTTTCCATTCATTAATTAAAAACATTATGAACACGACACAGCCAAACTGATTTGTATGAGCAGCTCTCTCTCTCTTTCTCGCGCTCTCTATTTTTCTCTTTATCTCTATCTCGCTCTCTCCCTGTGCTGTTTAGAGCCCTCAGTCGAGGTTAAAATAAACACATAAAAATGTATTATTGCATTAAAAATCTCCCGGATGATTAATTTTACTGCAGAGCCTTAAAGGAGAACATGAAGTGATGCGAGCGAGGGTCGATGCTAAAGAAGACAGATCCTTGGTGCTAGAGGAGCAGAGCAGGAACGCCAGGATGATCTGGGGAAACGAGGTAGAAAGCTAGCTAAACCTAGAAGTAAAAAGAGAATTAAAAGATTTTTAAATAATGCTGTCTAAAATCCATAGTTGACACCAAAGATATATTTTGTGTGTGTGTGTGTGCGTGTATAATATGTGATCAATGCTCTGAACTGTATGACAGGCTTTCAAACAAAGACCTAGTTTCAGTAAATTCGGGTACAAAAAGTGGCTGACAAATATTTGAACTCTGGCAGTGTACTTTGCAGATAAATTCTGATAAAATCCATTCAGCGAATCATAGGTTGGATTCAGTTGAAAACTCATCAGCCTTGCCATAACACATACATCTGCAGATCTGCCAAATCAGTTGTGTGATGGTTGGTTTGGCCTCTCTGGGTGTGTGACCAGAAGCTGGAGTTGCTGGAGAGGATCCGCAGTGAGCAGCAGGACCTGAGGTGTGCGCGGGAGGCCTACGACAGCCTCCACCACACGCACGCTGAGCTGCTCTCCCAGGCCGCGCTGGCTGCTGAGCACACACGGGGAGCACAGGTAGACCAAGCTCAACGCCACACATCCACTTCCTCCTACACAGGGAGGGGAGCATTCAGCGAGCGAGGCTTCCTCTATGACCCGTACGTTCCCCTGTAAAGGAGGGGGTTAAAGCCAACCAGAAGGCCGCTGCTGAACGAGGAGGCCTGTCCAGTCACAGTAGTGACGTTGCAGCAGAGGATGTGTTTGGAGAAAAGACTGTGGATCAAACCGTACTATTTCAACCGACCCAGAATGATCGGCAAGGTAAAGATATACTTCGAGGTACATGGATCCACAATATTAACATTTACATGTATTCATTTAGCATTTAGCATTAACGTTTTATGGTTTGGGATATCAAATATATTTTCTCCTGGTGAAGAACGCAGGCAACCTTAAAATCTATTTAAAAATCTATTTTTGGGGTGGCATTAAATACTGTAGTAGAAGCAAAGAGTATCTGTCTCACCATGAGTGTATGTTGTAACCGTAGATGTCAAATCACAAAAGGAGCACAACTTCTTGGTAATGCTAATCTATTGACCCGCATAGATAAACCCAGTGACGCAGTCTCTTCCATGGAATCCCAGAGTGCAGGTCAGACAAGCTCCAGTCAGGTTATCACCCTCCCACAGTCCCCCAGTGTTTACAGCCCAGGCTGTTCAAACCCAGACCCAGGGAGGACCGGAGAGGATGGACGTCACAACGAGGACAAGCCCCGCCCGCAGCTCCCCAGACCAGGCAGCAGAGAGGGCCTGCCCCCCCCACAGGCTGGAGGCCAGCCGGGGGTCACAGACAGTCTGGTCACAGAGACGGCCGCCGTGGTGGACGTGCTAACGAGACCGATCTGCGGAACGCCGGGAGGTCAGCCGGGCGAATCAAACCCCGAACCCAGACGCAACTCGGCCCAGGGAGAGAGACGGGATTCCCATCCTTCCGTGCTCTGCCGATTGCTCGATCGTGCCTGCGGGTCTGGCGACGTGGGAAGCGGTGAAGGTGCTGTGTGGACGCGGCTATCCTGCTCAGACAACAGGTCTGTTTACAGTGGAGCAGAGGGCTCAGGGGCCGCCGTCAAAGGAGCAAAGGATGAGAGGGAAGAGGAGGAGGGAGGGAGGGAGCGTAGTGAAGAAACAGCAAAGCTCCAGACATGCTCTAAACAGGAACCCAGACACAGAGGCGGGTTATCCTCACCCGAGGACGTTGACCGGCGCGATCCCGAGGCTCCAGTGACTGGTCCCCAGAACGCACATCCACACGGGGACGCCAGCCACATGGAGAGGGATAGTGAAGTCAGACTGCATGCTCGTGATGATTCATGTAGCTTATCGCCAGTCGAGGCCCAGGGCCACAATGGGGCTCAGACTCAGCAGGCTGATCCACTGCAACATCAGGAGTCAAAAGACAAGTCGGAGAAACCAGTGAGAGAGAGGCAGGGCGTTGGGAATTCGTCCCAGCATGAGCCCTCAGCATGTCAGAACACCTCACCCGAATCTGTTCCTGTCACTGGAACCTGTCGTATTGGGACCAGCGAGGCCCCCGCAGAACCCACAGACGCAGAATTGGACCCTGACCGACCACCACCACACCTGGCCTCCACATATGTGGACCCGGCTAGTTCGGCAAGAGAAACAGAGTGTGCAGTGATAGTGGCAGGAGTGACCAGACACCAGCATGCTGATGTTGACCAACAAGCTACATCCACCCAGGCTGAAAGTCCAGTTCCTGACCCTGAGAGTGAGATGGTGGACATCCCTCTCCGTCTCAACCAGCCCACAGAGTTGGTGTGCGCGAGCCCGTGTGGAGACATCGACCACCTCGCCAGCAGCAAGAAGTATCGCTCAGCGTTTGATTGGACCGCTCAGAATCATACCAGGAACAGGCTAGGCCCTCCAGACAAGGACCACGGTACTCCAACATCCCAGAAGCCCTCATTGTCTGACCTCAACATCAGACAAGCTCTCCTGGGCCTTCCCACCCTCCTCCAGGGCAGACAGGACTGCAGAGGTAAGATGGTGTCTCCAGAGGACAGTGTTAAGATCTCCTATTCATATTTAAAAATGCATTTGTGCCTAAGACTTGTATACAGCACTGTATATGTAAATATGTCTAGTGCCCAATGTCCAATCCAGCTAACGTCTGATCGTCCCATCTCCCCCGGAGATGCAGTCATGATGCAGTCCGGAGCAGCAGAGGTGTGTCCTGCTGCCAGCCCCCTGTCCTCCCTTCGAGGGCACCAGCAAGGGGAATGGAAGGCTATCAGAGAGGCCTTCTGTGACACCTCAGCGGAAAAAGTATGTTTACAAAACTGTCAAAAAAAATATATAAATGTGCCCTCGCAAGGGAAGAATATAAAGGAAAGAAAAAGCAAGACTTGATGAAAAAGAAAAACTTGCCAAAAAAGAAAACCACTATTAAAAAAATAAATACAACTAACAACTAATGAGCTCACCTCTGAGCTATGCGGAGCGATGAATAGGTCTACAGAAGTGAGCTTCCACTTCCACTTCCAAATATATTTCAGCGCCCCAAACTGCAGCATTTTTCTCAATTAGAGCTTGATAAAGACCAGCAGGAAAGAGTCACAGTGTATCCGTCACGGAAATGGATCACCGACTCCTTAAGGGATTACTGCTACAAGAGGGATCAACCCAAACTTGCCAGAGATCCATTGACCTGTTAACCTCAGAGCATGTCTTTCATAAAATCTCCAACAGTGGGGTGAATTCTTTACCCTAGTACAATAGGGATCCCTCTGATAGCTCCCCCAAATGATAAACACAGGCACAATTTCAAGAGAGCGATATCTGAACGAGCACTTCCAGACAGCCATTTTTCCTCGCTGTCAAGAGGTTGTGGCGTGCGTAGCTTCAGGGGTCACAGGGAAGCTTCCTTGGCGTTGCGTTAAAGGGTGTTAGACGTGTGTCCTGCACAGAACAGGCTCGCAGACAATCGCAGAATGGATAGGCTGTGGGAACAGGTCTACTAATGATCCTGTGCTACCTCTCCTCACTCACACACTCACTCACTCCTCAGTCGCCATCGACGCTGGGAGACTGTCCGCTTGCTTATTGATCCCAGGTGCTTTGTGTCGAGCGAGATGCGAGTCGACGGGCTCAGAGCGAGAAGAAGAGATATCCAGAAAGAAAGAAAAAAGAGATAAAGATTTGAACACGTTGTGCGTCTGTGGTCGAGGCTAACGCTGGTGCGTTTCTGCAGGAGGGCAGAGTCTCTATCTCTGTCAGTTCTCCTCGCGTCCCTCAACACTCGACCGCCACCAGCAGGTTGCCATGGCAGCCGAATAACTCGAGGTATGTTCACCCACCCTACCTGTCACCCGGGGTCAAAATCTAGTCACTGACAATCTTTTACAGAATATCTGCGATGTTTCAGCCTTATAGCATTAAATAGCGGATTTAGTTTTTGTGTGTTCAGTTCCCTGCTGATTGTGTGTTGGTGTGTCTCCTCTATCGGTGACAGCTCTGCCTTCAGGGGGTGCGAAAGGATATGTTCTCTCTTTCTCAGCGTACCTACTGGGAAAAAGGATCGAATCGAAAGCTTAGACTAGTGTTGAAGACCTGTCTGTCCCTCCCTCTCCCCCCAGCTCTGGAGGAGGTTCTGGGCTGGACCTGTCCTCTTCCCAGGACGTAGAAGACACCCAGCAGTCTGACATCCGAGCCCAGATCACCAGGATAGAACAGTTCCTCTCCTCCGACCGGCTCCAGGCGCCCAAGAGACGCAGGACAGACTGCCTGTAGTCCACCTACAGCTCAGCGAGTCCAATGACAAGGATGTTTGTTGAATGATTTTTTTAATGAACATGTTCATGTTTGTGAAGTTATACGTTTTGGAGTGTTTACTGTTTGTGTTGTACTGCGGTTTTTCACTGTTTCACAAATAAATGTGAACTTGACTTGTACGTTGACAGTCTGTGTTTTTACACGGCTTTCAAACTTTTTGTTCTCCAAAAAAGATAATTGAGGCTCGACAGTAGAATGGAACATACTTTTAAGGACAACAAATAAAGTGACCTTAATGTAATGCACTGTGCCGCTGTTCCATGGCATTAAGCCAGGCTGGATCTGATCACTATCAGAAGGAAGGGGAAAGTGCCACGACTTAATTGTTTACAAGCTAATTAATGTTAATTACTCCTGTGCCAATCTGGCTGGGGTCTCGCAGGGACTTTAACGACGGCGGCAGCGCTCACCTCCAGAGTGGAGCTAGATTCACAGTGCGGGGCCGCTATAACTTGGCGACTAATTGGAGTGTACAAGACACGGGAATCAATTAGCGCACATTAACCCAAATTAACAAATGCAAATGAGCCTCTCATTAAGTTTATGTCCCTCCTTATTTTGTGTGGAGGCAAAGGAGACCATATGGACATGTGTTGAGGTGACACAGGCAGTGACATGTGCTGCTCGCAGGCCTTCCACAGTCGTTGGGGCGAGTGGCTGAGTCACAGAGCAGCAGACACACTGCAGCAGGAGGGTTGCATGGGAAGCTACAGGCTCGGGTTAGACAGCAGAGCAGGGGTCCTTTTACCGTTATCGTGTGACTGGCTTAAGGGATCTGTGACGTGATTGATAGAAAGGTTTGCAACCTGCGACCGTATTGTGAACGGAATACTGCTGTTATCACGGTGGTATGTTATCATGCTGTGTTACTAATATCAGCAGAGGTTGAGAAGTCTTGGGGCAGTTGCACGGTTCACTACCATGTACTGTATGTTCCCTTTTGTACTCAAGCTGCAGTTCTCAACTCTTAACATTATTCATCGCTTGCCCCAAATTAATGGCACACCTTTTGATGGTGGCACAAGGTCCATTGAGGTCCATCTTACTACACTTACTCATTATGAATACGTCACAATGTTAATGCCCCCATAAAGAAATCTGATGCGTTTGAGTGTCTCTCTACCCGCGGTACTGACCCTTATCTTTGGGAGGGAGGGAGGGAGTTTGGGAGGGGGTGTGGGGGATACGAGACAATATAGAGAGCAATTTTAATACACACACACGCACACCAATACACACTTGCTCTCTCTGTTCCTCACACACACACACACACACACACACACACAGGATTATGAAGTAGTGGTCCTTTGAAACAGTCAATTACACTTGGGTGCGGGAGGATACTGGGTGTTAATTAGCAGAGGGTTTTTATATAGCGTGTAAATAAAGAGCCTGCTGACATTCACATTCCATCAGCATGTCCTGAGACCCCAGCAAATTAGTGTGTGTGTTTGCTTCAGTGGGTTCTGTGTGCATTCACCTCACTTTAGAATAACACACTCTCCCAACAGCAGTGAGGTATAGATGGTCTGGGAATGAGGGCTATCTTGACCTTACCACTTGGCTGACAAGCTAGGTCTGATGCTCAAGTGTTACCACCCAAAGGCTGTATCCCTAAATTTGTTCTAGATTCTCAGTATTCTACATTTTTTTGTAATTGTAAATGATGACCCAAAATAGATGTATAGATGTATTTTTATTTTTAGACCTGATATGTAATATTCATACGTGGCTAAACACATCAGTCCTGTTCTTGATTCCAACATGTCTTTACTAAAGAAGAGGGTTGGAAATTTGGTGGTAAATGTTTTATTAATTTTTTGCCTCTGGTGGATGTGGTGTTTTTGGTGAGTGGAGAAGGAAGGAATGCCTGTGCCCAAAATAGTCTTTGTGGCTCTGCTCAAGATGCCAGAGCAAGCCTTGGTGGGTAACTTCAAAGTAATTAAAACTGACAAAACAGAAAACGATTTACGCATACCATAATATTGTTTTAAACCATGAAATTAAATACTTATTTAATGAATGTGCATACAGTGTTTTATTTGGCAACTAGCACTCGCAGCACCAATCTATTTTGGCATTTTCCCATCGCAAATAATACATAGCCATGATATTTTGAAATGGGATTAAAAGGTACTGGCGAAAAGGCAAGGGTAGCTAGCCTTTTCACTAACCCCACGTACCTTTTCACAGTGGTCTAAACCATTTCAACAAATCTGTGAGCTACCTTTAAAGGTATGTTTTTTCTCAATGCAGGGAGGGATAAAAAAAACTGGGTTATGAATCGCTTTCGGCATTTCAGAATGTCCCAAATAAAACGTAATAACCCCAACCCTAAACCTTTCAGCTGAAATATTTCTTTTCACAGCTAAAACTGGTTTGTTAACACATTTTTTAATTAGGCTTTTGGTAGTTAGCTAATGCAACATTTCCGGGTTGTCCTAAACAGTAACTCTGCAATAAAGCCACTACTGTGAAGACGACACCTCAACACTACTTCTTCATCACAGGGAGTTACGAGTTAAATTCTTGCCTGATTTACTGTCCCATGTTATTGGAAATCTGTAAAAGCTAAAAATAAAAAAAGAGAAAGAAAATAGTTTTATTTGGCATTTTTCTGCAACCTTCAACTAAACGATGGAGCCTTTTAAATAAATGTCTGATGCTTGTTGGGAGATATATCCTGAGGTTATAGAGCAATGTTTTGTCATATTATGCCTCTTTGCCTCAAAAGCCATCACAGTAAATCTAACAGGAGAATCTTATTAAAGTGAAGAGAAAGCGTTGTGTAAGAGTGCAGTTCTGCCTCTCTTAGAGCCTCATAAAGAGAAATACTGCAGCTGCTGAACTATGAAAACACTTACATGAGTGCGCTACACTGTTGATTCAGGCAAGATGGCTCCCACTCGCCATGTACAGTAAATACATTTTTTGAGCAGTTTCTGATGAGTAATCAGCTTAAAAAGCCTTGACTAGAATCATTAGAAATGACTCTATATAAAACCAAAGTGGTTTTACCTTTCCGTCTATCCCATAGACTAAAGTATTTTATGTTTGTTTGTTTTTTGAATATTTTGAGGAATATTATGAGTTTTATTTTATCGGTCCTCCACTTTTGTTTTACGTTACAGTTGTTGTACTGTAGCGTATGCGGCCAGAAGTGTTTGCAACAACCACGGTCTCCTAAACATACTAACTTTTACCACCTGATGAATAGATGGCTTTACCTTTCCTCACCGGGGCTTTACATGACTGACTACACTTTTTAGTCCCGCTTGTGCCTGTTCACAGCTGTGAATCACTTCTGTAACCCTCCACCCCTACATACATACACACGCACACACACACGCACACACACACACACTAACCCACCATGGAGAATTGAGAAGACAATCTCAGAGACGTCCCCCACTGTCAAAGGTCACCAGAGTTTAAAGTTCACACTTCACATCATTTATATGCTCTTAAATAAGCCCTGTACCCTGGCCCCTAGTGTCCCCGCCGCCTCGCATTTTTTTCACACAGTTATCAGACTTTTCAAATTATGAGGTACTGTACCACTGACCCCCCTCCCCCCTCCAGCCCCCAGCCCTCTACAGATGCGGCCAGGGAGAGATAGTGAAGAGAGGGGGGCTAATACTCTCCGGACGGTTCGCTTGATTGAATTATACTCCTTCAGGACCACCACAGCAGCCAGCATACGTTTCTGATTTCAGCTGCGAGGTTGTGAACATCACATGGGGTACATGGTCCTCCCACAGACGGGCGGTATGTCACTGATGCCTGTATATACGGTGGTGTGTGTGTGTGTGTATGTGTGTGTGTTTGTGTGTGCGCTGTCTGCCCCGTAAATGATGAATTTTGGGGTTGTGATTGAGGGCTTGGAACTGGAGCTGGGTCTTAACCTGTACGCCGTCTTGCATTAGCTGGGTCCCCCCATTGAGGTGTCAGCCCATATGTCTTTCACTGCGGTTCAACACACACACACATACCATGAATTGGCACATACACTGTTTCAACACACACCATATCACATACAATACATATACACACACACACACATACCATGAATTGGTACGTATACAGTTCCAACACACACAAGCTCAAATACTTATATATATATACACACACACACACACAAACACACACACACACATACTAACACATCTCCTAAGCCCTGAGCACGTGCAGAGACACACACACATGATTGAAAACACTTTTGCACTCCAGGGGATCTAGTAAAAGTGCCCTGATCCTCCCCTCCTGGCCTGGCGTCCGCATCACACACTCTGCATGCTCCACACAGGCCCACTCCTCTAAATCACTCCCTCCAAATGGCATGCCAACATCCATTAGGCTACAAATGTCTCTAGTTACCAACTTGTAAATGTTGTAGAGTTAGTGGTGTTGTGAAGTTAATGGTGTTGTGGAATTTCAGAGTTGGTGGTGTTGTAGAGATAGTACCGTTGTCGAGTTGGGTTGGTGTAGAGTTAGCTGTGTTGTAGAGTGTTTAGACAACAGTGTGTTGATGCTGGTAATCGCAGCATGGGGATTGTAGGACTGCAGGTTTCATCTACACAATGCACTGTGGGAAATGACCTCAATCGTTGACCTTCTGCAGTTTTAAGACATACATTTAGTTATTTAGAAGACGCTCTTAACCAGAGCGACTTACAGTAAGTACAGGGACATTCTCCCCGAGGCAAGTACGGTGAAGTGCCTTGCCCAAGGACACAATGTCATTTGGCACAGCCGGGAATCGAACCAACAACCTTTTGATTAATAGCCCCTACTCCCTAACCGCTCAGCCATCTGAAATGTAATACACATACAGAAAGGACAGGGATTGTCTGCAGTTTTACTGCAGTCTACCGTATGAATAGTGATTGTTGTATTGTTCGTAAAATTACGCGCAGCATTTCAATCTGCTACTTATATCTCAATCCCCCTTAGGTTAGACAGGACTGTATTTACTGTAGTTATGTTGCCCTTTGACTCACTGTAAATACACGTAATCCATATAATCGCTGTTCTATGTTGTACATCACCGCCGCTAAAAATGTCTTTCTCGAAGGCTTTGTGGAGAGTGTGTTTGTGGTTGCAGCCAACCAGAGCGCTCCCTGATGAGACTTCAATGACACGCTCCATTACCCCCGGCCCTGCCACCCCAGCCCTTACCTCTCTGACTGACGGATGGAGCCACAGAGCAGGGGGGAGGGGGCTGTGGACGAGGTGGGGGGTGGGGGTTGGAAGAGGCGGATGGGAGGGGGGGGGTAAAGAGGGGGAGAAGGGGGGGGGGGGGGGGGTAGGTGGGTTGCCAGGTTTGCTTTCCCTTTTTTCTCCTTTTCTCACTCTGTATTCTTGTTTTTTGACATTGTCATTGTGTTTGTGTCTCTCTCGATATCCTACTCTCTCTCCCATCTTCTTCTTTCGCTCTCCATCTTCTCTCACCATATCCTCTCCTCTTTCTTCATCTCTTTCTTCCCTTTGTTATCTCTCAGTTCTCTCATCCTCCCCCCTCCATCTCTGTTAACTGTCCGGGTCTTTTTCTCACCCTGAGCGGGGTCTGTTATTAGCAGGGCTCGTGTCGGTTTTCATCCATGTGGCCCCGCTCCTCTGGTTCCCACTACCCAGGGAGGAGCCCATCTCCCTGGGACATGTCTGGCTGAACAGCTGGTATGCTTGAGGGAGAAGCACCAGAGATCCAGAGACCCAGGCTGCTCTCTGAGGGTCGACATCAGGAGGGCTCAGTGGTGAGGAACATGGATCCATTGCAGGTGGTCTCCATCACTGCCCAACCCAAGCGTTCACACACTCAGTCACATGCCCCTGCCCCAGACCTAAAGCTCCGGACGTCTTGTCTCCTGCTTGTGTCCATGGCCCTGCCCCTGATCCTACCCCTGCCCCTGCTCCTACCCCTGCCCCTGATCCTACCCCTGCCCCTGCTCCTACCCCTGCCCCTGATCCTACCCCTGCCCCTGCTCCTACCCCTGCCCCTGCTCCTACCCCTGCCCCTGATCCTACCCCTGCCCCTGCTCCTACCCCTGCCCCTGCTCTTACCCCTGCCCCTGATCCTACCCCTGCCCCTGCTCCTACCCCTGCCCCTGCTCCTACCCCTGCCCCTACCCCTGCCCCTGATCCTACCCCTGCCCCTGATCCTACCCCTGCCCCTGATCCTACCCCTGCTCCTACCCCTGCCCCTGATCCTACCTTCGACCCTGATTTGTATCTTCATCCCGCTGGCCTGTAATGATCGATGTTTTGAATCAAACATTAAGACAAACATTTTTTATGAGGAAATCAGGCCCTGCCTGCCTATTCTTAGCCTTTCAACCTATGCAGAAAGATGTTAGTGCAACAAAGCTATCGGGTGATTGTACTTGATAAGTAGATTTGTTGATTAATGCCTTTTCTGTAAATAACTTTCTTGTAGAAACAATGATCAGATTGTTATCCTTTCTCTCCAGATTGATGATGTTCAGTTCAGCGTTTAATGACCTGTCAGATTGGAGGAGAAATGGGGTCAGAGGTCACCAGATAGGGATCAGTGTAGTTCCTGGTTCAGCGATGCCACTGTATGCATTTTCCAGTCCCCAGCAGTGATAATCCCCGTTTGTTTATTTACATGTTTGGTTTGTGTTTCTGGTCAGTGGTCGGAAGTGGGAAAGAAAAACAAAAAAAACTTTGGTTGACTATGAATCCATGTTACTATGAATAACCCCTGATACAGTACTGGACTCCAGGCATGCAAGCTAGTCATAAAGTATGCCTGTGATCTACCCAATACAAACGATCTGCCAAAGACTAACCATCGTCTGCAGCACACAGTGTTATTGTATCTAAAGCCCGTTTAATACTTCACCAGAATAAACAACATCTCAGCGTGTATATATGAAGATCTGTACGTAGTGCATCGATGAAAATTCCTCCGGGCTCATTAAACTATAACGTCACAATGTCGCTTGTTACCTCATTCATTCTTAGATGTGGAGGAATGTGGGCTCTCTTTATCTCCATGTGCCGGGCCCAGCCGGGGCGAGGACACAGCAGGCAGGCCGGGGCGAGGACACAGCAGGCAGGCCGGGGCGAGGACACAGCAGACAGGCCGGCAGATGATTTAGCTGGGCCTGACCCAGCCTGTCCCCTATAGGTTGCACTGGCAGCCATGAAGGATGGGGCTGGTGTCACTAGGTGGTATTTGTGTAGTGGCAGTGGCACTCTCGCTGACTCAACCACAAGCCAAGGGGATTGGATTGGTGAGGAGTTGCAGATGATCCAGTTAGAACGTAATCATGTCCATGAGACAGATACAGGCAGAGTCAGAACCAAAGAGAACTGAACTCTCTCGAAATCTTTCTTTGGTTTCAATGTTTCGTTTTTCCTTCCAAATGATTTGTGCAGCTAGACCCTCTTTATTGCAACACCTTACAGAGGGTTGCCTCTATACCTTTGTACTAACATGACCAAAGTGCCACTTTGGAAGAACAACAATAACAATATTTGGTCAAGATAAAATACCACTTGTAGGGTTTGTGTTTCCTCTGTCAGGAATAGTCAGTAATGACCAGCCAATGAACTTAGCTGCTGCCCCACACAGACAGACAGATCCTCTCCTTTAACAGTCTCTCTTCTCTCAGGTTTCCCGCCAAGCGCTGATCTTGCCAGAAATGTCCTTGGGCCGCCGAGTCGTAGTCCGTCTTAGTAACTACTGAACACTGCCTTATGAGCAGGTGACAAGGATGAGGTGTCCAGAGGAAAAGTCTGTAGTAAAACCACCCCTCTCAGGACTCCAACCCGGGTCGCTCGCTCCAGACGAGAACTATTTCTCCAACTACAAGACCTTGGCCTTGAGAACAGCCCTTAACTAAGACTCCAGCCACCACCCGACACGGAGGAAAGCAAGTTGATAAAAGTGTCATCGCCATCTTTATCTGCTCGCCATGCTCTGACCATGTCCCTCCGGACGACAACCGCAGCATGGCTGGGCCCAGAGATCAAAACTCACCTACAACAAGCCTGCCGCAATCTGCCACGCAATGAACCCATGCCCTTGACTGGGATGTTTCCAGGTGCACAAAGTGAAACATTCTGACGGTTGTTACTAAAGAGATACGTTCCCTGTTCATGACCGGCAGATTTGTATTCTGGGCCTGACATGAAGCTGAGTTTAGAGAGTGCATAGGAGTTCAGCTGTGTGGATTTGGCTGCAGATAAGCAGGGCTGCGAGGTGATTTGTAGGCCTGATATTTGGTTCCTTCTAGACTGATGCTGTGGCTGCTCTTACATCGGAGATAATATCTTGGAAGAAATTTCCTGACCAAACATAATTTCTGCTGTCTCTTGAATCTCAGCCAGCCAGCCAGCCTGCTCTCTCTCTTTCTCTCTCTTTCTCTTTCTTTCTCTCTCTTTCTCTCTCTATCTCTCTCTCCTCTCTCTCTCTCTGCCTGTTTATTTTTCTCTTTCTCCATATTATTTGACATTATTTCTATTACGTACTCTCCACCTCTGAATCTCTGTATAGCTCTCTTCCCTCCTCACTTTCTTCTTTTCTATGTCTCTATCCTTCCCACTATCTCTTGCTCTTCCTGTTTGACTCTGGTGTTTGTATTTCATTTGGAGATGTGCTTGAGGACGGCATATTCTTCCATTATTTTTAAGAAACACTACCACTCCTCAAATCATTACATTATCTCATTATACAACGAAGGATCCCGATTACTCCACTTCATACTTCTCTGTTTCTAAAGGAAAGTTTCCATATTCCCCTACCATAGTTCAGTCAGACTGGGGTTTTTGACATAGATTCAAGGTTGCCTCCCCTCTCTCTCTCTCTCTCTCTCTCTCTCTCTCTCTCTCTCTCTCTCTCTCTCTCTCTCTCTCTCTCTCTCTCTCTCTCTCTCTCTCATCCTCACTCTAGCAGCAGCATACAGAAAGTAGTAATTAACAAAACTGCAGCTGGTGGTACCACTCTGATAGGACGTTCTCATCTCCTTCTCTTCCTCTCTCTCTCTCTTGCCCCTCCTCATCGCTCTCTCTCTGTGTTTAGGTAACATTGGACGCCTTCCCACATCCTCTAAGTCAGAGCTTTCTCCACCAGTCCTTTTGAAGGCTAGCCAGTGTTTTGGAATACTTGAGTTGAGAGACTCTTAGAACAAGTTTTAGTCTTTAAACCTTATCACCCACTGGCACTGTGCAGACCCAGCACCAACTTCATCTGTTATCCCACCATCATCCCCTTTGCCTTGTAAATCAACTAGGCCACATCCTAGAACTGAAAGTTACAGTACAACGGATGTTTCCTTGCTGATTTGTGCAGCACCGACTTTACCTTGAACATGGTATTGTGCTCTGTCAGACTAAAGATATTACTCAAGTTATGAGTTTTTTGTTGTTGTTGTTGTACTTTTATGCTTTACCAAATACGTGTGAATGTAGGAGGTTTTAAAAACGATGGTTCTACGCTTTGTCAGTCTTGAAAGGCTATTGTAACACCAGTTCAAGGCCTCGCCTGCCTATGGATCCCCATTAGTAACACAAACGGTGCTGTTTTACTGTTTAGTGTTGTTAGTGTTTACAGCCATCATTAGCTCTGCTCAAGATTAGTATATCTGAATGTTGTCCTCAGACAGCAAGGATGCCCTCTTGGTCTAATAGTATACTGAATGCTTGGGTATGAGTTCCAGTGTGCTATGTGACAGCCTAAGCTCCAGAGAGACTCCCTGAGTGTGGGACACCTGGGTTGGGGGTGGCTGGGGGTGGAGGGGGGGGTTTGAACTGTGTCCATGCAGCAGAATGGGCCGCTTGGCTGATGCAAGCCTGTTATCAGCAGATAGACTGGAAGGGAGTGATCAGGCCTCAACGACACCAGCCTCCAAACCCAGAACAAAGGAGCGCTTCATTCCCCAGAACAAGGTTGCTCCCCCTGGAAACCCATCTGCTGTACAGGAGGTTATGAGGGGAACGGAGATAGACTAGACAGCAGGGCAAGGGTTTGTTGTGCAGTGTGTGTGTGTGTTGGGCTAGGGTTCTGTATGTGTGTGTGTGTGTGTGTGTGTGTGTGGAAGCCCAAGTATGACAGTGTGTGAGAGAATCTACACGGAGGGTGTGAACAGACAGTTGGACATTGTTTCGTAGCCGAGCAGAGCCCACGGGGGGGGTGACAGAAGCTCTGATACATTTCGAGCGGCCCTGTCTGGGAAGACTGATAAGCGCGATGCGTCATCTGACAAACGCGATGTGTTCCATGTCACTTTGCAACATCCTCGCAGTGTGTGTCAGGTCAACTTAGCAGCTGGCCCCCTGCCTATACTGAAGCCAGGCCTTATTCCCAGAGTGTTTACAATAAATCGCTGCTACAAGTGGTGTCTGTTTGCTCAAGGCGCCAGAAGCGTATTCAACTCTAGTGTCCCCCTGCCTTATGTACAAAAAAAAAGCAACATTTCTCATTTCTTTTAGAGGCTCCGAGTGGCCTTAGACTAGCAGAGATGAATCACTGGGCTGAGAGGTGTTTGGGGCCATTGGTTAGCGCAGAATCCAGCCAGACAGGATCGCCGCTGCACCTTGAAGTCCAGCCCCGCTTGATGAAACGGCGGGGTGTGGAAAAACAAAATATTTTCCGGGTCAGAGGGATCACTGTGTTTCTAGTGACTGCAAAGCACTTGGGTAAAAGGCAGTCAGGTTTTCATTTGAAGATAATTTGTTGTTTGTAGAGTAAAAATGCTTTCTAATGGCCGCAGGGGCTATCAATCCTCTCCGCTATTTTTAAGAAATGCCAGATCGGACGTGTACAGAATGTCTCTTAGGTCCTTTGGGAAGGGAGAACCTTTAGTGCTACTCTGGAGAAATAGTGCCAGAATTGTGTGTATGGGTGTGCACGTGCATATGTGTGTGTACGAGCGTGGGTGTGTAGGCATGTGTGTATGAGCATGTGTGTGTGTGTGCGCTTGTCCCTCTGTGTGTTTGTGTGTGTGTGTGCACAGCATGTGAGCGTGGGTGTGCACTTACGAGTGTGTGTATGTGTGAGTGTGCACGTGCCTGTGTGTGTGTGTGTTCTTGGCTGTATACACAGTATAAAAAGGGACCAAAGTGGTTGATGAGTGAAACTGTGTGCTATTCAGTCTTTGCTATCAAGGGGTGTGTTTAGTGCCGGTCTTCTATCAAACATCAGAAGAATGATCATGATTGATCTGACCTTTTATCCGAGTGGAGACATCAGCAGTACAGAATACTTAATGACCTGGCAGGTCACTGCGCCAAACAGACCAAAAAGAAGGAAAACTACAAAGAGTGACTTATGACTGAGCGTCTAGAACGTAATGTTGTTGAACTGGCACACTCAGTGAGCATGAGCATCAGGCTGGTCTAGACTGTGTGTGTGCGTGTGTGTGTGAGAGCGTGTGTGTGCGCGTGAGCGTGTGTGAGCGTGTGTGTGTGAGCGTGTGTGTGTGAGCGTGTGTGAGTATGTGTGTGTGAGCGTCTGCGTGTGAGCGTCTGCGTGTGTGAGCGTGTGTGTGTGTGTGAGCGTGTGTGTGTGTGTGAGCGTGTGTGTGTGAGCGTGTGTGTGTGAGCGTGTGTGTGTGAGCGTGTGTGCCTCTACCCAGCCCTCTCCAGACGTATTCCAACTCCCCAGTTGATTGTAAGATAAAGGACTTTGACACAGTGACTCTTCCCCACATGACAGCCCCCCCCCGCCCCTCCTCCTCCCAGCCCCACTCTCCTCTCTGTTCCTCTTCTCTGCTCTCTTCTCCTCTCCTCTCTCCTACTCTCCTCTGTTCCCCTCTGCTCTCTCCTCTGCTCTCTCCTTCTCTGCTCTCCTCTCCCTGAGTTGAAGAGTTGAATGGAGGGTCAGGCAGGCAGCTCTTAGCAGAACCCCAGACTGAAATTCCAGATGGTGGAGTCAGAATCTATCTCAGCTCATCAATTTAACTAGAGCTGCTGCTGACTTTCCTCCGGGCCTGAAGGCTCTCGGTCGACTCTGCTCCGCTCCGAGCCCGTGTTTCCGGCCCTCGCCATTGGCCGAGACGTTGGACAAATTGAGACGTATCGTCTTGGTTACAGGACGGTCCTAATGTTTCCCTGGGTAGAGGGACGCCAGAAACTGTTGTGCTGAGAAGACACTTCCGTTAGAAGCCTCAACTCTGACATGTCAGCCTGCAGATAGTTACTGTATAGTTGCAGGGTGTACACCAAGCATCCATTTCAGGCTGTTTGCCAAAATATCAATATTCATTAATTCCCCCTGAAAGAAAGATAATGAAAAATCCTTGAGGAGAACTATCAAGAGAATATTCCCAGCCTAAGTACACTTCTGGCAGCTTAAAACTGCAAAATAATTGCAAAAGTAGGTGATAGGATTAGAGTGTAGTTTTGCTTCCATGTAAACAGAAATCGGGGGGGTTGTGCCAAAGTAGCAGACTGGCTACATGGATGGTGTTTGTGTCTGGGTTGCCATGAGCACGGAGCAGTTGGCAAGACCAGGAGCGGCAGAGAGATAACCTTAAAAGCCGCCATAGATCAAGACTAGTGTGACTGCTCAAGGACGTCATGCAAAGCATTGTGGGATTGAATACAAGAACACATGGAGTTTTTCGCCTGGAAGGAAACTGACTACATGCAATGTTGTCATAGGTGGAAGCCATCTTCAGTAACGTCCATTCACTATTGTTGTTTTCATCCATTCCTTCTGCCACACGGATGACTGTTTACGCCAGTTCAGTTATAGTCGTTTTTTATTCAAATTTGGTTATGGACACTACGTGGAAACCACACATTACTGTATGTCTTCTGTAAATGTTTTGAGTATTTCTATGAATTAATTGGATATAAAAAGATAAGTAACCACCTTACACCCTCAGACTTCAGATGTTAGCAAGCACAAATAAATTCAAACTTAACACTCTTCTGAAGTCATTAACTCTTCCAATTTTACCACCACTAATCCACACTAATAAATATGTATTTTCTTACCAATGTAGTAGTCAGTAAAAGTTCTTATAAGGTTACATATTAAGCTTTTCACACTGCATATTCCAGGGCTATCCTTAGAGCTGACCCTGGGATAACTTAGTCCCTTTTCACACTGGCACCTTTTAGCCCCATGTTTTCAGGGGATAAAACTTGGGGCTAACCCTGCTTGGAGCAGGGCCAACCCCTGGGCTAAAGTTGGGGTTAGCCCACTAAGGAGTGTGCAAGGATTGTGCCAATGTGAAAGCGTTGTTAGCCTGGGGCTAACACTAGGACTGACAGGGTCACCCCGACCATTTATTATGGAGTAAACTCACTGAGGAATACACTCGCGCGCGTGTGCAAACACATATATGCGCTCATTCACACGTGCAAACGCATGCATGCATGCACACACATGTAGAAACACATGCATTCGTGCGCACACACACACGTACAAACGTACGGTCCTGATAGATCCATGACTCTCAGCCTGCTTTTACAGTTTGGAAGTCTGTCGTTCCATGCTGAGTGTGTGGAGGGGGGGGCAGCCGGCTTGTTTGTGGGTGATGCCCAGGGGAGGATGGTCCCCTGTAGAACACCTGTTCTCCCCCAGCGGAAGGTGAGGGAGGGCTGACCATCACCACATAGAAAGACTGTTTACTGTCACAATATTAAGGTTGACTTGGCTCAAAGGGATGTACTATAAGTATTTGATTGCTTTTCACGGCAATTTGGTCTTTGGTCTGGTAAATTGTGCTTTGCGCTTATAAGTATTATTGATATAGATGAGGGATCCAAATAATCTCTTTGAGTTAGATTGAACTTGAGTTAGATATTCGGATTCAAAAATATTTATTTCCGAACTGAAAAGCTGTATATCAAACTTGTTTCTTCAGATTGTCCTTCTATCGTCTACACATTAGGCTATTTTAATGGAAACTATGTAGCTTATATTTGTGTGTGTTATAATATAAATATTTTCCCAGATAAAATAATTTCACTCTTTAAGCCATGGAAAAGGCGTCATGTTATCTCCGTCAGTAAATCATGCTGGTACTGTAAACTACAAGTCAGGCTATTCCGTGTTGGATAGGCTATGGGCCTATTTCTACATCAAGGTCCAAGTCCGCTATGTAACTTATACCTTTTTTGTTTACCAAAACAATGTCACGCGTTCATTTCCCATCAACTGTGAACATTATTGCAAGTAGAGAACGTTATCTGCGTCTCTTCAACCGCTTGCAGACAATTTGCCTATTAGCCGCTCTCAGAGTCGCAATCTAAATTCAACCGGCTTTTCACCGCCTTTTACTCTGAGTTGAGTTCACCCAGAAGTCAGCACCTGTTGGCTCGAGCTGCCCCCTCGGAATAAAAGATAAGAATTGGACTTCTCTAATCGAAACGGAATTCCCATCATTTAAGAACATTAATCACAAGGAGAAGGGTTTCACAGTCAGAAGCTGCCAGGGGAAAACCATAGGCCTAATAGTATAAGACTTCATGGCCGGGTTGTCTAAACTCAGCCTATTTAGAGAGACATTGCCTCAAAAATCCCAATGTAAATACAAAATTGAGCTGAAATACAACGGCACACTTGTGTCCTTGCGTCAAGCAATGCTAATGCTATTCATTGAGAAGTTAAAGTCAGATGTAGAATAAGTAGCTAAAGGTTAAAACATATTTCGTTTGTTAATTTAGGAATGTAGGTGGGGTACATTTTTTGTCAAGCCTGTATCAAAGAATGGTGTTGGAACATTTATTTTTAGTAGGATCACACACTTTACCTTAATAAAAGGCCAAGGTCACCGCAGCTGTTTTGACGGAAATGTACCGGTTCTCATTGTCTTGCACCATTAAAAAGCAGGGCACGCCGATTACATTTAGATAAAATAGCTCACCAGCTAACAAATAACAAACAGCTAATTTGGAATTGTATTATTGTTAATGTTGTTAGACTATTAATACCCAACTATTTTAAAGTATGTTTTTATTGTTTGGTATTCTCCATTGACTGACTGTCATTATATTATTGTTACACTATTTCGTTTCGACCGTCTCGCCATTTTCTGAGATTGTATCGCATACATAGGAAATGAACAGTGATTAAACGAATTACATTATGACAAATGTAGATTCTACATGGGCTGTATGGGGCGACAAATGTGCTATTCGGTCATCTTATTCTCTCTGAAGCGATACTGATAGTTTTGTGGACAAGAAGGTATGTTGTGTTGCGACACAATGTAAACAAAGAACTATGGCAAAAAATATAATAAAACGTATTTTTTCAATTATTAAACCATGTTTGTAAATAAATGTAAATTAAGCCTTTTTCCAAAATATACAGATTTCAGTCATAGTATCACAGATTCTTTCTTTTTTAATTCAGATTTTAAAAAATAAAGAGTGAAAGGATTTTAGGTTTTAAAAGGTAAAGATCAATTGAAGAGATATATTTCTCATAGAAACCCTTTCTATAATTATTTTTTGCCTGAATGTAAACACAACACACACACCTACAGATTTATAAGATGCATTGTTTGAGGATGCGTGGAGTGTATGTGAGTGACAGTAAGTGAGAGAAGGCAGTACTGTAAATGAATGAAACCCAGCTCACTCACTCACGCTCTCTCTCTCTCTCTCTCTCTCTCGCATCTCACTATTCATTGGTCCCTTGCCCCTCCTCCTGCCCCCCTCTCCTTGTCTGGGGTTGGAGCTGCAGCGTGAGGGGCTCCAAGGAAAACAAGGCAGTAGAAGACTACTCCTCTCCTCCTCTTCACTCCTCCTCTCCTCCACTCCTCCACGTCCACTCTCTCCTCTCCATTCACAGAGTAGAGAGCCCTGGTGCCCGTCGGACCAGACCCCACTGCATGGACTACCGACGCTCACCACAAGAAAACGGTTTCAAAACACTTTTATTTGACTTTGTCTCGAGCGAAGATTCGACGGGTTTACCAAGGAAGCTCCTCCACCATGAGGATTTGTTTGTCTTGACTTCTCAGAGAACAGCAGGAGCCAGTGGGTTAGTAAACACTGACTAAGACCTCGTAGCGTTCTCTACCCGGCTGAAAGGCACGATCAGGTTGTGTGTTTTTTGCAGCCAGACCCCAGGGTGGTATCCAGGTGTGTCCCGTTGCCACGTTGCTCCCAAACAGAGAGATGGGTTCAGACGTGCGTGACCTCAACACTCTACTGCCTCCAGTGCCCTCGCTCTCTGCCGGGCCCAACTCCAGCTGCACCGCCCTGCCTGTCACCTCTGCCCCGCAGTGGGCACCTGTGCTGGACTTCCACAGTGCGCCCACCTACAGCTCCCTGGCCCCCCATTCTTTCATCAAGCAGGAACCCAGCTGGGGGGCTCCGGACCCCCACGAGGACCCCCACTGTGGCCTCAGCGCCTTCACTGTGCATTTCTCGGGGCAGTTTACGGGCACCGGGGCCTGTCGCTATGGGGCGTTTGGAGCCCCGTCGGCCCCCAGCCAGCCCACCCCCACCCACCAGCCCAGGATGTTCAGCAACGCACCCTACCTGACCAACTGCATGGACACACAGACGCCCTCCAGAAACCAGGGTAAGATCCCCGCTGTGGTCCTCTTTATTCTCTGTCAGAGGGAGTTTAGATGTCCTGGAGGAATTGGGTTCCTCTGATTCTGTTTGTGTATTTATACGGGGTGTTCTCTGTTGAGGGAAGTCTCTGTTCCTTAATAGAGGTCATCGGTGCCACTGTGGGTACAAATATTTATAACTGGTGTTTAAAACACCTAAAATACACAGATTAATTAATGTTTTTCTTTTGAAATGATGAAATCTGTATTCAAAAATCTGTTGAATATGTTTTACCACGCAAAAAGATACAATGTTATTGTTGTGAAAACTATTTTATTTCTAACAAATAGCTGTTTGTTGTTTAGTTTTATGCTTGTTATTATCAGTATAATTGTTCACTTATGATTAATTAAATAATTATCTGTAATTAGATCAAAACAAGTTGGTAGTTTCTTACCTTCCATATTGTAGGGGTTGTATTAAAAATATTTATTATTGCTCTCAATGTTTTCTAATAGCTTTCACTATTCCATTATGTTATGATTTTTTCAGCTAGCAGCTTTCTGTTTGTAAAAGAAACCAAATCATTACCCAATTTTTTCTTTATACATATATGTATAAAGATTTGTTTTTAAATAATACATATTTTGTATATACATAATACATAATGTATATATGTTCAGAAAAGGTTAACAAATTAAATACATTTATTCCTAATTAAGCGGATCCTGTCCGATTTTATTTAAGTAACTTGCATCTTTATTTTCAGTTTTATTGTACTTAGCATATTATAGTCTGAATACTAGTATGAATAACATAATTTAAATATCCACTGAAACAAACACAACTGAATAGACATTTTTCCAAGAAGGAACCATAAACAAGAAAACAAATGTAGTTTTAAGAGTATCACAAATGAAACATTTTCTAAATGCCGTTAAACTGCCTCATCCGTCTCTCAATACTGATTTCTGTGTTTGTTTTCTATTACAAATTAACTACTTAATAATATCTTCTAATATATTGCCAGCTAAATTGTTGTATCACATCATCAAATACAACCATCTGCTGTTATCACCTCATATCTCTGCATCTTGCATTGTAATGTAGCTGTTCATTCTCAAACTCAATAGTTCAGTTGGAGGTTCAGACGAAATATTTAAAAATAACATGATTACTTAAATTACATAATTTGCTACTGTAACTGGTCAAGTGTTTACAAAACAAACCTTGACTTTAAGTCCACACACTCACACACTCATTCAAACACTAGGTTACCTGGAAATTATGCATTGTTATATATGTATAACCAAATGTAAAGTGAGGCTTTTTTTGTACAAGTATTGTGTCTGATGTATGTCAAGTGAGTCGACAAAACATTTAACTGAAGTAAAAACTGTGAGGTAGCTTAGGATGGACACTGATTACTGAATTGTTAAAAGTCAGCGCACTGACGTGAAATAAAAATGAAGGTATCTTTATCTCATCAATTCAGGTTCCAATTGATTTCAGATCAATTCAGTTTAGAGCTCTTTCAGCATATCCTTTCCAGAATTTACAAAGATATTTATGAAAGAATTCATTTCAATTGGCTTTTATTTTTTGTAAAATAAATTGATTCAGGAGTATCTGTTATTTCATATTTTCTGTATTTGCAATACTTTGTTTGCTAAATCTTCGATCACTTTGAGTATTTCTTTAAAATGCAAGCATCATTATCTAACATTTCCCTTGAGCCACATATGATGTCTCATCCACAAGTGTCTTGCTGCGCAGAACTGTAAACTACTGTGGAAGTAGACCAGTGTCTAACTAAACCAACATCAAGAGAAGCTAATTTTTAATGACTTATATTATTATTATTTTTTGACTTTTAATTAACTTACGCAATACACCTCAAGCACCAAAATATTTCGAGTTGCATCAAAATTGACCCCTTCTCTCTCCACTGCACTGGGAGTTCCCCTTCAGAAGACAAATAGAGACTTTTAATGAGCCCCTGCTCACCTCCTCCGACCCCCCCCCCTCCCCTCCCCCGACCCCCCTTTACCCAGACAGAGCACTGGTTAAAGTGGCGGCTGTAATTAATGGACTTTCTGTGTGTGTGTGGGTGTGTGTGTGGGTGTGTACTTGAGCATGTGTGAGTGTGTGTGAGTGAGTGTGTTCTTAATGACCTAGTGCTCCTCCCTGGGTCACATTCAGGCATGACTCTTGGTGAAGTGGTCATGAAGTCAGACTAAGCTTGACCATCCTTTGTTTGTTTAATTCTTGACACTCACTTTCACTTCTCCACAGGGTGTGTGTGTGTGTGTGCACATGTAAAATGAACATTTGTGGACAGTGGGTTATAGGTAAAGATAGATAGACTTAACTAAATGAAAAGCATCTCACTGTAATTCTTGGCTTACAACCATGAACACTGAACGTTGCATTTGACCAGAGTTTACAGACAGGTTATGGTGGATCGGTTGAGCTTCTGTTTGTGCGTCCTCCAGGTTACAGCACCATGGCTTTCGATGGCAGTAGCAACTACGGCCACACCCCCACACACCACACCCCCCAGTTCTCCAGCCCGGCCTTCAAACACGAAGACGCCATCACACAGCAGAGCAGCATGGGTAAACAACCAACCACTTACATTCGGACACTCGGCATGTGTGTGTGCACGTGTGCGTGTGTATATGAAACATGTTCATAGTAAGGTAGCCCTGTCTCATGTTTGTAAGCCCTAGGACCACAATTCCAATGGTCAAATGTTTGTTAGGTGTTGGTGTTTAGAATGAAGGTAAGTAGCAGAGTTTGGCTCTCTGGATGGTTGCGTGGGTACACATACAGTACATATGAAAAACAAACAATCGCACACACATATGTCAAGCGGACACACATACATGTGCCTTCTGCACAGTGGGCTCACCCTGGGTACCTGGCCTGCCGGTGACTGATAACCTCCGCACCATCCTAGGCATTCCATCCAGTCCCTGACCCCTGCAGACCACTCTGTTAAGCGTGGGGCTCATTATTGGACTGTCGTCATATTTAGGTGTCTTTTTTTTATGTGGGAACGATCACTTGAGGAAACGGAGATATGAGGTGCTTTGGAATGTTCAGCACTGTCCTGGGAGCCATCCAACATGTCCACAGAGAGAAAAGAGAGAAAGAGAGAGAGGACAGAGTGACGTAGAGAGAAAGAATAGGACTTAGTCAAAGAGATGGAAGGAGAGAGGATGGAGTGAGAGAGATTGAGGGAGAGAAAGACAGAGGGAGAGAGAGACACAGAGAAAGACAGAAGGAAAGAGAGAGAGAGAGCTATAAACAAGAAATTAAAGATATCCCTGGGCGAAGGGCCTACTGCAAGCCTTGCTGCTAGATATGTCTCTCAATGTCACAACCTGAGGGACAGTGAACCAACCCTGTATGACTGTTAAAATCATTCTGTATATTAACATGCATTTATGTGTCACTGTTACACTTACTATGCTACTGTTATTTTGCCATGTTATTATTGTTGTTAGACTCCTTGTTAAATGTTATGATAAACATGTTAAAATGTCCTTTCAATATGGACTGCTTTGGCAATACTGCTCAACCCGAACTGTCATGCCAACAAAGCATTCTGAACTGAACTGAGAGAGAGAAAGAGACAGAAGAATATGAAGAGAGATGTGTTTCCGTGGCTTCAAAGAGGCATATGTTGTTGTTCTGGGTCCGTATGGCTACATATCCTAGGATCCTCCACTTAGAGTTATATTCTTGTTTTCCTCGGAGGAGAACTGTCTGTTAGTGACCCAGAACTATCAGTATTAAGCTTTACTGCTCTCTGGAAAGGGAGGGCTTTCTGTAACAGAGTCAGAAATTACAGGCATTAAATTCAAAGTTAAGTTAAAAGTGACGTTTTTTTTGTATTTTGCTTAATGGTGTAAAAAGTTTAGTAATACAATTTCACTTCAGTGTATGTGTGCAGTACACTATGCTGTTAACACCTGTGTGTGTGTGTGTCTGTGTGTATGTGTGTGTGTGTGTGTGTGTATGTGTGTGTGCAGCAGAGCAACAGTACAGTGTCCCTCCTCCGGTGTATGGATGTCACACCCCATCAGACACCTGTACAGGCAGCCAAGCTCTTCTACTGAGGAACCCTTATAACAGGTAGGACGACTGCTACCCTAACCTAGGGAGGGAGTCAGGTGGCTGAGCGGGTAGAGCATCGGGCTAGTAATCTGAAGGTTGCCAGTTCGATTCCCGGCCAGTACACATGACGTTGTGTCCTTGGGCAAGGCACTTCACCCTACTTGCCCCGGGGAGAATGTCCCTGTACTTACTGTAAGTCGCTCTGGATAAGAGCGTCTGCTAAATGTAAATGTAACCTAACCATAACCATGATCCTACTATCAGCTACCTACTCTGACCGTAATATCAAAATACACAACGTGTTATTTTCATCTGAAAAAATCAAAATACCTACCAAAACAAACCCTGGTCATAACAAAATATGTCCAATATAAGTAAATATATATTGAACAAAAATACAAAAATATATATTGTACTGCATATTTTTTAGGGAGTTTTGATATGATTTGAGTTCGGTAAAGGTGGACAGGAAATATGCAGGCAGAGTACAGTATAGGACAGGTTCACCCCAGCTCTTCCTATCTGTCTGTCTGTCTGTCTGTCTTTCTTTCTCCCTGGCTGCCTGCTTGGTTGGTTGCCTGTGTGCTTGTCTATCTGTCTGTTTGTTTGTTTGTTTGCCTGTCTGTCCAGCTTCCTGTCTGTCTGGCTACACTGCCCCCAGCACACACTGTCTGGTAAGACAATAATCCTCGGAAGCTTCCAGAAAGGAGGCCAGAAGCTTCCAGAACAGAGGCCCAGACAAGCTTCCAAAACAGAGGCCTACAGAATCACAGAGCCACTGAGCTCCTCCATCTAGCTCCCGGAAGAAGGAAGTAAAGGAACAGTGGCAGGAAGTTGGCCTAGGATACTGATATCCAGGAAATGATTGAAAATAAAGACATAGATCAACTTTATGTTCCATAAATGTTCCGCTCGACTGGAACCGCAAACTATTCTTTCCCCTTCTATTATCCAAACACAATTATTTACAGTGGAAAAAACAAGATCCGTGAATATCTGTGTTTCCAAAACAAGCTTTTTTAACTGATAAAATGCAAACAAGAGTTGATCAAGTTTGGATCACCGTGGGATGCTCAGTACCTAGTGTTGTTGGATGGGCTTCAGTAACCAGCAGAGGTGCCCTCATCATCGTCAACATACACTTTCTAATCCCCTTCTGCTCCTCTGACCCTGCACACTGCTTAGCCACTCCCATTGATAAGTAGCTATGAAGAGAGAGAGACAGAGAGACAGAGAGACAGAGAGACAAGGAGACAGAGAGACAGAGAGACAGAGAGACAGGGAGACAGAGAGACAGGGAGACAGAGAGACGGGGAGACAGGGAGACAGAGAGACAGGGAGACAGAGAGGGAGGGAGACAGAGAGGGAGGGAGGGAGGGAAAGCGAGATAGAGAGAAAGAGAGAAAGAGAGAAAGAGAGAGGCTCAACTGAGCAGGGGAGACGGCACAAAATGATGGCTCATCTGGAGACGGCACAAAATGAGCGCACATTCCACAGATACCTTCAACATTTTGTTTGCAACTCCAGGGGAACATAAAGATTCTAAATAAGCGAATAGTTCTTGATAAGAGTGAGTGTGGTAGTTAGCCCATTGGACCTGCTCTCTCATAAACAGTCTTATATCTCATATCACACACACACACACACATGCACACATACACATGGATACACACACACACACGCAGTCTGATATCTGGGCTGGGGAAAGGGCTGGGAATCCTCAAATCAAAGCGCTCCAGTCCTGACATGGCCCCTCTAATCAGCCGGCCTGGTACCAGCAGCTCTGTATTTAGACAGGACTCAGCTACAGATTCAGCTATGCTGTTAGCACAGCGACTCAGAACTACGCTCCATAAAAACACTGAGAGCTTATCAAACGCAGAGGTGGGAGGCAGACGCTTACTGTCTGAGCTGAGTTCTGTAGTACCAGAGGCCAGGCTGATGTAGTACCAGAGGCTAGGCTGATGTAGTACCACAGGCTAGGCTGATGTAGTACCAGTGGCTAGGCTGATGTAGTACCAGAGGCTAGGCTGATGTAGGACCAGAGGCTAGGCTGATGTAGTACCAGAGGCTAGGCTGATGTAGTACCAGAGACTAGGTTGTTGTAGGACTAGAGACTGGGCTGATGTAGTACCAGAGGCTAGGCTGATGTAGTACCAGAGACTACGATGATGTAGTATCAACGGCTAGACTGATGTAGTACCAGAGGCTAGGCGAAGACCTCTAAACACATTCATTTTAGATTTGCAGATTACCTGAACATGAATTATTTAGATCATCTTATGATTTATGATGGTTGTTAAACTAGTAACTGTTGATGGATGTGAATGTGGGTCGGCAAATCCCACTCCAGTCAAGGTTTGGAGATGTTTTTTACAGGCTATTTAGTGATGATGACGAGCTCACTAGAAAATACCTTCAAGATAAACATATCTTTAAAGACATATGATCACAGCATGAGCAGAAGAACGTGGTACTTTTACAGTACGTTCAGCCATCCGTACAGTAGGACCCAGCCTGCTGTCAGCAGGGTACCAGGCACCACAACGACCCAGGCACGGCGAGCAGTTTCTGGGGAAGGAAGACTGAGCGCTGGGGTGTCAAGATGGAGGTGATGAATGGCAGCTATGTGTTAGGGAAAGCACCTGCCAGGTTAACTAATGGTGCTTGGGCCTGGCCTTTAATAACGAATGGCCATGTGGGGTGTGAGAGATGCTGGGTATTTGATTAACTGGATGTATCGTTAGTGTGTGTGTGTATGTGTGTTAATGTGTGTTCTCTATGTGTGGCACATTCACAAGCTGTTGCCCAGGGTTCTGAGAGTGTGTGTGTATGTGTGTGATTGAGGCATTTCTAAACCTCTCTTTCTAAACTGCTCTTTAGTACCATTGATTTTTCGACAGGTTTTTCACCTATCCACCAAGTCCTCGACCAATCTAACTAGTCTAAATCCACAAGTATACATCCAACTGTGTACAATGACCAGTTACTAAATCCACCAGTGTAAAAAGACCAGTTTAAAACAACACGTCTTTAATCCATGGCTCTTAAAATCCTCTTTTCTTATTTGTTCCGATCCAGCAGTGATAATTTATACCAAATGGCCTCTCAGCTGGAATGCGTGGCATGGAATCCTGTAAACACGCTGGCTTCTACCATTAAGAGGTATGTTCCCCGGCCCAGATAACTAGCCATACTGTCTGGTATACATACTATAACTATACTCTACTGCAGCTGCTAGCTTGCTGGCTCTCGCTGTCACAGAGAAACACAACTTTGATCTCGGTTAGCATCCATTCATCTACGTCCAAGTAGAACCAACTAGAAGCCTGTCTGGGTGGAAAATGGGGGGGGGGGGGCTCTGCTTTATTAAATCACACATCTGACCAGTCACTCACTGGCATTGTTAAGCAGGCTGATTTAGTGAACGTTGGAGAGAACAGAGACGGAGAGCTTGGGGGGGGTGTGGTAATAAATACTTCATTTCTCACTTTCTCACTGAGGCGATTGGAAGGACTCATGTTTGATCGTAGACCGTCATAGGAAGAACGGGTTTGGCTTTGTGAGATCTCGTCTTCCTTACAGCATGCGGGCAAGACATGCTTAAGTTCCACGAGAACAATGCACGCACGCGCTCACACACACACACACACACTGTGGTCGAGCTGTGGCCGTACAGTGTGTGTGTGTGGGTGAGTGTGTGGCCGTGTGTGTCCAAAGAGTCCAGTGACACGTATGTTCGGACAAGGATTCTTCCGCCCGAGTCGGACCCTTTTTTACACAGCTCTTGAACGAAAACAAGCATTTAACGTCATCGGTTTATGATTTCATTTGTGTATGATTGATTCGAGTCTCAGATTGGGTGTAGTCTGTTCACTTCGCCTCCTGGCGGTGTGTCCGCTCTGGGGGGAAAAAACATCCTGCTCTGCCTCTGCTGTACAGCCTGACCTGGCCTTGACCAGGCTGGGCTGGGAGGCTCCGGAGCAGAGGAAGAGGAGCCGTGTCCTGCTCTGCTCGACTCGATTCGACTCTCGTCTGCTTCACTTTACTTGACTCTACCCGATTCTACTCTGCTCTGCTCAATTCTACTTGAGTCTGCTTTGCTAAGCTCTACTCTGCTGTTAGTCTACTCTGTTGGGCTCTTCTCTGCTCTGATCCATTCCACTCTGTCCTACTTCACTCTACTCTACTCTGTCCTGCCCTGCTCTGGGAACGGAAAGCTGGTGGAAGTGTATTTCAGGGAGGCTTGCAGATCAGAGCCAAGCTCAGCAGCCAGCAGAATTAGGCTCCTTTCCATTTTTTTCTGAATTCACTCGTTTTTTTAATTTATTTTTAGCTCTTTGTTGCTCTTCGACTATATTTACTTTGTGCAGTTGAAGTCCACATCCCAAAGTAAAACTAAACTGAATACTCCAACATGTATCTAGTTATCTAGAGGCCTGGTCTGACCCCTGCAGCAACCCCAGGTCTCCTCAGGTCCAAGAGAGGTCTGGGGGGGTAAGGCTGGGGTGACTGGCCCAGGACCGAGAGGGGGGGGGGACTGGGTGATTAATCTGCTGCTGGATGAGGAGCTGGGGAGCTCAGGGTTGTGGAGAAGCAGCCCAGGAGTCTTATCTCCAGGGACATGAGCTGGAGCAGTGTGACCCGCATCTTCCAGATACAACCAAACCACGATCCTTACCAGCCAGGCCCAAACTAACCCCCAGAAATACACGCGCACGCACACACATGCAGTACACACATACAACACACATACATAAAGTACATACACACACGTACAGTACACACACACTTACGCACCTCACTCAAGTGAGGTGAGAGAGTGGCTGTAATGATCGGCTGCATGATTTACTGCAGGCGTCTGCCCAGCTCACACTGTCTCCACCCCCTCGGCCTCTGCTTGTACATCGAGAGACAAACACGCACAGAGCGAGGAGGCACCCTGTGTCCTCACCTCCCTTCGGGTCTGTTCTGACTTCACGGGCGTCCATCCTCCTGTCAGACGCAGGGATTCCAAACAGACCTTTATTTGTTTACCCGTGCAAAACCTGCCGCACATCAGTCTGGAGCTGATGAGTGGAGCAGTAGAGGAAGCAGGCCTTCCTCCATCTGTCTGCTGTGTTTTACCTCTGTGAGAGAAAAAGGGGGGTTTGGTAGACTGGACTACTGGACTGGCAGCCCAAAACTATTGGTTGTTTTTGGTGTGTTGCCTTCCAAGTGCCATGATACAAATAGTAGACCTTGCCTTTTGGAGAAAAATGAAATCCCGGGATTTTTATAATATATTGGTGTTGATGTATAATAGTCACATTTATGACCACGGTATAAACAAAACCACAAAAGGAAGGATGGGTGGAGGGAGGGAGGGAGGCAGCCAGGGCGGGAGGGATGGAGGGGGGGAGAGAGGGATGGAGGGAGGAAGGGAGGGACTGAGGGAAGGAGGGAGGGAGGCAGGCAGGCAGGCAGGGAGGGATGAAGGGAGGGATGAAGGGAGGGATGAAGGGAGGGATGAAGGGAGGGAGGGAGGGTGGGGGGTTCCAGAGAAAGACCCTAGTTGATCCCCAGGTAGCTTGAGAGACCCGCATGGTGACTGGTCATGGGGATAAATCCCTCCGTGTCAGGAAGTAAGCCAGACATGGTCTCCTGGTGCTGCTGGGTCAGGGTGTTGGTCCCCTGGGGTTCAGATGGATATATGGGGCTCATGCTGCTGTCCTATCAATGCTGATCTCTCCATGCTGCTGTCCTCTCAATGCTGATCTCACTATGCTGATTTCTCCATGCTGATCTCTCCATGCTGATCTCACTATGCTGATCTCCATGCTGATCTCTCCATGCTGATCTCTCCATGCTGATCTCTCCATGCTGATCTCACTATGCTGATCTCCATGCTGATCTCTCCATGCTGATCTCTCCATGCTGATCTCTCCATGCTGATCTCTTCATGTGTTTGAACATTACCAGCTGCTTACACATTATTAAGCATATTTTACTGATTCTCTCTCTCATTCTCTCCATTTGTCACTTAATCTCTCTATCTCTCTCTCTCGCGCGCGCGCTCTCTCGCTCTCACTCACTCACAGAAGATGATCTTGATAATCCAAAGAAACATGTAGGCGGGTATTGCAAAGAAAATGTAACGAGCATGCAGCTGCTAATATATCTTGATTGAGCGTGTTGTTCTGTGTGTTCCTGTGTTGCAGCCATGCGGCCGGCTATGAGAGCGACCCCAACAGCCCCATGGTGTACAGCTGCAGCACCCAGTACCGCATCCACACACACGGGGTCTTCAGGGGACTACAGGTGGGCTACCTCCCCATCTCCCCCTCCAACATACACCTCACCATCTCCCCATCCAACACCACACACCTCACTAGTATCTCCCCATCCAACACCTCACCATCTCCCCATCCAACACCACACACCTCACCATCTCCCCATCCAACACCACGCACCTCACCATCTCCCCATCCAACACCACACACCTCACCATCTCCCTATCCAACAGTCAGAAGGTCATCCTTTCCCTCACCTTGACTGCTCCACTTTGTACATTTGCAAGCTGAGGTAGAGAGGGAGAACGGAGAACGAGAGAGAACATTTTTTGGGAGTAGAGCCTTACGCAAGGAGAGGGTAATGCAGGAGGAAGCAGGCCTCGTTCCGAAACAGCTGAAGCATGTAAAAGGCATGCAAGGGTGAAAAGACCGAGAGGAATCACTTTCCACATCTCCATTAGCAATAAAGCTACGGTTTCTATGCGCCGGCTCGACGCTAATAAATCACTCGATCTTAATTAATGTCCGTCAGCGGCCTTAAAGGCCTGAGAGCAGACAGTCTCCAGACCTGGGCTCGTCGGAGAAAGGGACGTGTTTCATTTCAGCCCTCATCCTTCACTCCTCTCCCTTTTCCCTTGTTCATCGTTCCAAAGGGGAATGGATGAAGTATGAAACAGCCAAGGTTCAGTTACTCCATACAGATAGATGCTTGACTGAACCTTTATCTAACATTTATTTATAGGATTATAATATCAATATATCAAGTAAGAAATGATTATATCAAAGCTCCAATATTAAATCTAATTCTAGGTCAAATTGTATTGTTTATTATTTATATGTAGGTGCTAAAAAAAGGAAAAGGAAAAAAGAACATGTTTTCCCAATGTATTTGTTAGCAACCCAACAGCACAGTGTGAAGCGAACAGAGAGCAGCATGTCACTGGAGCCTTGTGGGCTTGGTAGATAAGGAAGCCTGTTAGGGTCATAAAGTACTCAGGTCATTTGCTTATCAATAGCTGCTAACACTACTCATTACTGCCCCAGAGCCCAGAGAGACCATTACACCAAGCATCTCCTAATGAGGAACAGATGGGGAGTATGCTTTGTGTGTGCATGTGTGTGTGTGTGTGTGTGTGTGTGTGTGTGTGTGTGTGTGAATGGATGTGTTACAGAGGGGTTGTTAGTGGGAGAGGGGCTGGGTGGGGAAGGTAGGGGTATTCGAGGTGAGATAGAGGATATGGGGTGAGGGAGAGGCGAAGGACAGAGAGAGAGAGAGAGAGAGAGAGAGAGAGAGAGAGAGAGAGAGAGAGAGAGGGAGAGAGAGAGAGAGAGAGAGAGAGAGAGAGAGTGAGAGAGAGGGAGAGAGAGTGAGAGAAAGAGAGAGGGAGAGAGAGAGAGAGAGAGAGAGAGAGAGAGAGAGAGAGAGAGAGAGAGAGAGAGAGAGAGAGAGAGAGAGGGAGAGAGAGCGAGAGAGAGAGAGAGAGAGAGAGAGAGAGAGAGAGAGAGAGAGAGAGAGAGAGAGAGGGGAAGGGGCCCGGCTGGAAGGGAGAGTGGGAGCGCTCGAGAGGGCAGAGATGGGGTGAGAGCGAGGCCCGTGACTAACAGCTCACAGTCAGAGAATAACTCAGCAGCAGAGTAAAAGTGAGGGCTGCTTTTACTGCTAATTATAATATAATGAGGCCCTCGTGCTCTCTAAGCACTCTGCGTTGTTAATGCAAATCACTAGGCCATATAAATGGTTATGTTATTAGTAGACTAATGTCTGTCCGTCTCCATTCTGTTTGGAATTGTTTGCGTGCGTGCTTGTGCGTCCGTGTGTGTATGTCTTTGTGTGCCAGTGTGTTGGCGTGTATGTATGCGCGTGCATGTGTTTATGTGTGTTAATGTGTGTGTGTGTGTTTGTTTGTGTGCGTGTATTCTTCCAGGACGTAAGGAGGGTCCCAGGCATCACCCCTGCCATTGTCCGCTCCGAGACCAACGAGAAACGCCCATTCATGTGTGCGTACCCCGGGTGTAACAAGCGCTACTTCAAACTGTCCCATCTGCAGATGCACGGCAGGAAGCACACAGGTGAGTCCGGGGGGGGGGGGGGGCAGGAAGGGTTGATTCATATTGTACCTTAGATGACATACTCTAGAGACCTGTGACATGTAACCCCCCTGTGTCGTCCGTCCCGTCCCCCCCGTGCCCCCATCCCCCAGGAGAGAAACCCTACCCATGTGACTTCACAGACTGTGGACGTCGCTTCTCCCGATCAGACCAGCTCAAGAGACACCAACGCAGACACACAGGTTTACCCTCCATTCCTCTCTCTCTCTCTGGCTTTCCTTCCCTCCTTCCTACTTTCTTCGCTCCACCCATCCCCGGCCCCTGCAGGTGGCCTCTCTGACTTCTTTCTCTGTGTCATGTACACCCCAGTGCATACTAGCCCCTTTGACATGCGGCCCCCTCCAAGTTCGCACTATTTAGGATTCGGTATGCTCCAAAGTCAATGCTAGCTTGAGGCCCAGCATGTTTTTGGAATGGCTTCCCTCTCTCTCAGCCTCTGCTCTACTCTGTCTGTCTCTCTCTCTCTCCCTCTGAACGGGTGTGTGCGTGTCTGTGTGTGTCTGTGTGTGTGTGTGTACGTGTATGTGTGTGTTTAGGAGTTAAACCCTTCGAGTGTGAGACGTGTCAGAGAAAGTTCTCTCGTTCTGACCACCTTAAGACCCACACTCGGACTCATACAGGTAAAACAAGTGCGTAAACTTTTATATTTCCACATCTTCTCATCAGTTTATCACTTCACAATGATGCCTTTTTATAAGAGACACAAAGGTGTTATACATTTCGATTTTTTCTTCATTATCTGCACCAGTCGTTAAAAAGTAAGCAAATGTTTCTGGGCTATAATTAGCCAAGCCATGTGAAAGTTACTGTCAATATGTGTCACATGTCTTACTCCCTACGTCCAAACTTAATTTGACATTCAAATAACTCCTTCATTCTCCCTCCCCCCTCCTCTTTTCTCTTCCCTGCATTTTCTCTCCCCCGCTTCTCTCTCCATCTCTCAGGTGAGAAGCCCTTCAACTGCAGGTGGCCTAACTGCCAGAAGAAATTTGCCAGGTCAGACGAGCTGGTACGACACCACAACATGCACCAGAGAAACCTGACCAAGCTGCAGCTGGCCATCTGACTTCTGCAGACACCACATCACGTCCTGCACGTTCCTTTGGAATCCATTTCAGTTCCCCAACGGGGCAACACATTTGAATCAACCAGGATCAAATTTAGGCCCACTCACACAAAGTTAGACCATTTGGCATTTGAGACGTTTAAGTGACGGCTTTCCTCAGACTCTCTCTCTCCCCCCCCCCCTTGCCTCCTCAGCCGGAAAGAGGTCTCATATGTCATGATATTTCAAATGGAAGAAAATGTGTTTCTTGCTTTGATGTAGATATGGTGTATTTACTTTGAAACTGTTGTCGTCACTCGTTCAATTTTTTGACTTTATTTATTTTCCTTTTGTTTATGGATTAAAATATCGTTCACTGGAATTCTTTTTGGAGGAGGAGGGATGTGAATGACGTGTCTGAAGTCTGAGTAACCGTGTTTGTAGGAGGAGCAGTACGCCTACTTATGTTGCTAAAGTTATACAGAACGCTTAGAACAGTTAGAAGAACACTTTGTTCCACATGGAACTCCATGGTTCAAGATTTAAAAAAACAAACAAGTTCTATCATCATAAGCTGACGTTTGTACCCTAAACAGTTCTTTCTGACTTTGTCAAATAGTTCAAAGTATGTAAATTTGAGACGGTTCTATGTAGCGCCCTTTGGTTAGTGTAGACCAGACCAGGCTGCCTCTGTTTCACCCTCCCTGAACCCTGGAGCCTCTGACCAGGACAGCCACTCGGACACTTCTGTGGAACTGTCTGGAAATATTGATTCATTTGGGCAGTGGATTTGGGGGCTGTGAGTTAAGACAAATGTCCAGGTCAGTCTGGTCGTGTGACCAACACCCTTTGGGTAGAGGTGTAAATAATAGTACAGAACCATGCATTATGTTGAAGATAAAAAGCCTGTCCACCGTAAAATGTGACTTCACTATTAGTCTAGACTAGGCTTACTTCAATGGGTCTAGGAAATGCTTTTAAAATGTGTATTTCATGTCATAAAACACAACTGTCATGGCAAGTTTTTTATGTAATGTGTAATAACTGCATAGTGGTTAATTTCTGCTGTTCCAACTTTATCATTCAATGTTTTTATACAGTATATATATACAGTGTATATATATATATATATATATATATATATATATATATATATATATATATATATATGCACTGTATATATATGCAGTATATTTTATATATATGTGGATTCTGTTTTTAGCGGTTGTGGTTGTAATTTTTTTTACTGTCTCCCTCTGCACCCCCATAAAGAATTGAAATGTCGGAATGATCTTGGCCAGAAAATACTTGAATTGACAAACAAACTCTTGTCTTTCCAGAAAATAACTCACAATGTATTTCATAATGAATAGTTCTGATGGAAACCAACCCGCACCATCATCCACTCTGATCATTTGATCTCAGATTAGATTGGTGTGCACATTCCTGTGTCTTCCTCTAAAACATGGATGTGCTTCTTCTCAAACTCAGCTCTCACTAAAAGTGATAATCTGCCTTTAATCCTTTCCTGCCTGGCATATTGTGTAACATGCACTGTAACCAACTGACACTGACCATACTGCCCAACGCAACTTCTACATTTTTCACACAGTGTTGTCAGAGAATACTGACCAAACTGATTGTAAATGGCCTGAACAAATTTTTCTCATTCTTCCCCCCCCCCCCCCCCCCCCCACACACGTAGAATTAATGAATGAATTCACGTATTTCCTGAAACAAATGCTATTTTCCACTCCAAAGTGGTTATAGTTATATAACATTGAGGTAAATCTAGTTGTTTTGATCCATTTGTTCCATGTTCGGCTGGCCTTGCAGTGTAAATCACCGTGATTCCTGGTGCTATTACTCATGCAGAAACCCCCTCCGTATCTCAGCTGAGACCACGCTTCATCTCTGTCTCCCTGCTCTTTGAAGAGAGGTGGCTGGTCTTCGTTACGGTCGGGCCTTCCACTCGTACAGCTCACAAAGGAGACGCTATTAAAACCCTCCCAAAAAAAGGAGGGGAAAGAAAAAAAAGAGTGACGCTCCGTGAGATATATGTTGTGGTTTGTGAGTACGTAAGGGGTCGGGAACGATATCTCAGTAGTTTACTGTTAAGACGAGCTAACCCGGGGTTTCATTTTTTTCCACACGCAGCATTTTGTCGTGGACTACTTTTTGTCGAACGCCCTCGGCTTGGCTACCCTCCCGACGTCCCATCAGACAGAGTCCGAGCCTGCGCTGGCTTTTTGGGTTGCCGGGCCGTTCTCATGGTCGTCTGAAAGGTGCCTCTGTTGAGAATGACTTGGGCACAAGCAAGAAGAGATATGGAGGCCCTCCTCTGATCCAACTTTGACACACGCCAGATAAAGAAGAGAGATGAGGGCAGCCGTCTTGTGATGGTTTCAGATCAGAGGAGGTCTTGGAGAGGTCGACCCCTCATGTCACTTTGACCAAACAATGAGCACCAGTTATCTGACGGATCCCAGTAGCATAAATACTGTAGAATACAGCGGAAATGGCCCAAAGAAGCAGTACAGCTTGCCCAGAGAGAACGGCTGGGAAAATACAGTTTTGAGTCTTGGAAACTTCTTAATTCCTTTTACGAAATCCTCCTAATCCCTACCCCATAGATTTACAATAAGGTTTAATATTGCAGCCCTGTGTCCACCCCCCTCAACCCTCTCAGTCCAACTTGTCTGTCAGACCAGAGTTGAAGGAGGAGAAATGAAGGTACTTGCCTATTGAAGGAGAAACAACAGGGGAAAGTAAAGGTTCAATACTGTTTGTTTATTTGGTTTGAGGTGAGGATTGGTGGCCCTTGACTTGGCTTAGCTACAGCCTCTCAGAGCTGAAGGAGGGGAGAGGAGATTTAAAGCATCAACTGGGTAGTAAATCATACAGAGGTTGGTCGGCATTATACTCCTCTCTCTCGACCCCCTCCCTTCATTTGGGGCCAAAGACATGTTCACCTGGGGGGGCAATCGAACTGGGACTGGGTCAGACAAGGGAGGGTAGAAAAGGGGGGTGGAGAGGTGAGAGGAAACAGGGAGAAGGTGGGGAAGCGAGAGCTATCCTCTGGGAAAATGTTGTAATTTCAGAAAAGTATCCTGTAGATGTTTGGGTCCTGGTACAACTCAGCACTACCCAATCCTCTGGAGGCACACACACACAGTAATACACAGACATATAGCCTACACACACACACACGCTGAGCTGTCCTGGCAGTACTCAGCCAGTACTCCTCCAAAGGCTGCATTCCTTCAGCTGCTGTCAGAACCCTCCTTCCGTATCAGGGGAATCCAGAAAATGCTTTGGGTCAAATAATTGAAGTTATTTGTCGTTTTCAATCATCTTGTTATGTTTTTGAACGGAACACAGTCATTTGGAAGGAAACACTGTGGGGCACCTGCCATAAAAGTCTGTGTTAATCCAGGATGGTCTTTCATCAAGAGCTGAGAGCAGCTGACAACGTTTGTGGCCCAGAGGGGAACAGCACAGGAGTGCATTTATATGATATGCAGGCATGTTGTGTAAGCCCAGCAAGATATCCAACATGGATAGGGGGGCTGTGGGGGGAATGAGGGGGGTAGGAGGTGCGCTCCTTCACATGCCTCTAAGAGAGAGCCAGAGTGGAGGCAGGTCTACCTGCTCGTACACCTGTGTGTTCTCCACACTTCCCGGTTCGGAGAAAGACATTTGATAGAAGTGTTGGTATACAACTTTGCTTGCAATAGTGGGGCGGCTTTGGCTCAGGGGGTAGAGAGGGTCGCCTGTTAATCACAATGTTGGCGGCTAGATCCCCGACTCAGGCCATGTGCAGAAATATCCTCTGAAGCCCAAGTTGCTCCCGATGGGCAGGCCGGCGTCTTGCATGGCTGCTCTGCTGCCGTCAGTATGAATGGGTGAATGAGAGGCAACATAGTCAAGCGCTTTGAGTGCCGCTAAGGTAGAAAATGCGCTACACAAATGCAGTCCATTTACCACTTACAAGGTAAGATTTAAGGTCAGGGGTAGGTTTAGGGTGAATTCAGTAGGACTCAAACAACAGTGTTGCGTTGCTATTAAAGACATATCGATTGAGAATGTGTCTGTGAGAATGTGAGAATGTGTATTCACAGATGTAGATACGTCCATAACTGTGTTGTCTTTTCAAGTAATGTTGAGAATGGGCTGCATACGGTCTATCTTCACATGTTAAGAGTGGCATGTGCTGTATGCACACAAGCGTCACACACACGTTGTGCAGTTTTGCTGGCCTATGATGAGCCCTTAAGTGTTGATTTATCTCCTGGTCTTAGTGAGGGGAAGAGAGTGATCAGAGTTTTGGGCGTTGATTTAAATGCCTTTTTACTGTGTGTGTGCTGGTCTTTCTCAGGGCTGGAGTCTCAGATAAATTAGAGCTTCTAATGTCCAGCTTTTCTCACTCTCTCCATCTCAATTTTATGCTCTTTCTTGTCTTTTACTTCTCTCTCTCTCTCACACACACACACACACATTGAGGAGTACATACAGTGGCTGCATTAGCCCTTCATTCCTTAATAAAACTTTGAAGCACGTCATTCAGCAGGCAGCGTCCATTTTGGAGGAATCTTCTCTCTGTCAGTGATAAAACAGCAGGGTTTCCTGGTCACCCTTCCTGCAGTATAGCACAGCCTGATCTTTAAATAAAAAAAAGACTTTTATGTTGAAAGGTAAACATTTCTTGTCCAGCATCCGGTCCATGAAATATTCCCCCAATAAAAACATTCCCTGTTATCTTGAATGATATGATCTAAGGAAAACAGCAGTTTAAGAAAAAATACTGCATGTATACATCAGCAAATACATCCTGGGACCCGACTCTGACACTAAAATAATTATTGTGTAGCCAATCTTTGAATTTGATTTACAGCTGAAGGAAAGCATTTTTCTTTTCATTGCCAAGACAGGAATCCATCAGTGTGGAAGACAATCTGGACGAAGGTGTTCTTCCCACACAGATTCATCTGGGGGGAATTGCAAGTCTTTTTTTGTAAGACTTGGAATTGGAAGTTGCTTCAAAAATGAAAGTGGCTAAAAGCATATGCTAAATTAATAAACTGTAAAACGCAAATCTTAATCAAATTGTTCAGAAGATAACAACGTAGCATTACCCATTGTGTGTGTACTGTGTGTGTCTGTGTGTGCGTGTGTGTGCTTGTGTGTGTATTTGAATGTGTGTGTCAACTGGCATGTGCTGAAAATAAGAGTCAACTCCTGTACATCAAGGCAACATCTCCCTCTAGTGAGCAATATACTATTTGGCAGTTCCTGTTTAGTCTCTGTGTAACTGAAAAAATAAATATGGAAAAACTACACTGTCATCTAGTGGCTAAAAATGGAATGGCAGGGCAACAATTTAGTGGAGTTCAATACATTTCAAACTGCTTGTTGCCCATTCATTCAGACCAATACCCCTCCCTTGGGGTGGTCTCTGTACCAGGCCAGGGCCAGGGATGCCAGAGGCACAGTTGACCCCAAACTCTCTCTTTTTCCTACCCCTCCACCGAGGGAGAGAAACGTGTGGAGTGTGTTTGTACAACCAAGTATCAGATTCCATTCCATTCCACATCCATCACCTGCGAGACAGCGAGCAGGAAAAGCGATTGGTCGGCACCTGGTAAGGTCACGGGTTACGTGCTAGCCTGTCGGTCAGATTTATGACGTGTCAGCGAGCTTTGCGACCAAGGATCAGGGTCTGAAAACAAGAAATGTCTGGATGACGAAGCATTCACTTTCTCACACTGTGGGTCAGGGTGGATCTCCATCTTGGACCCCATCTTCTAAGAACCACGTCCTGGAGATGAGTGTAGTTGTCATGGATTTGATTATTTGTTGTGTGTCTAGTCATGTTTTTAAACACTGAAAGAGGAGAGACCATGGAGAGTGCATACCAATATTGATATATATATATAGAGGGCCATATACAGGGGGTTGTTTAGACATACAGATACAGGGGGCTGTATGAAAATAAAATACATATAGGGAGCTGTATAGTTAAATAGATATATTGGAGACTGTATAGACAACATGTAGGAGGCTGTATATAAGGCAGCCCCAGAGAGAGGCCGTCCCAGTCCACCCAGCACCAGGGACAGCGGGCCAAGCCGTCTCACGGCCGGCTATTCCTTTTAAGCGCTTTCCCGCTTGCCATTCTAAGTTCGCTAATTAGCGCCCCGGTGCACAAAGGCTGAGCCGACAATCTCAGATGGGGAGAGAGAGACTCCAACCAGAGCGAGCGAGTGCTGGTTGCCGACGCAATAAAGTCAGTCACGAAAAGTTTCAGTTTAGTGCCTCAGGTGCACCCCTGGCTTCCACTCAGGGTCTGACGCGTGGAAGACGTTTTCTTTATAAAGTGTTTCTTTTGCCAATTAAACGCACGCGTCTATCCCTTCTCTTTCGCTCTGTTCGCCTCTCTCACACTAGTGGGCTCTCATTCTGAGGCGATGCTGGACGGTGATGTTCCCTCCTGTCCACATGGGGGCAGTGTAAGTCCTCCTCTCAGAGCCTGCTCCCAGCAGCCCTGGGCAGGAGAAACTGTGAGGTCCCGGGGTTCCGTGTAAGTACGGACCTGCTGTTTGCCTATCAAATAAGGACAGCTTGGAAAAGAGAGAGAGATTAATAATGAATGATGTGCAAGGAGTTGTGTGTCCATATTGATTATTTGGGTAGCTACACTGTAACAAATTTCTGTAATTTCTACAGCAACATTTTACAGTAACTTCTTGTTCTGTCATTTTACAAAGTTTACCTGTATATTGCAATGCATTGTGGGTCGAAAAACCATTACAGTAGCCAACAGTTTTTTTCTACAATAATTATTGTGAAATTACAGGCATATTTGCGCTTGACTGTAAATTATGCAGTAAAACAGTTATTTACTGTTGAATGCGTTGCACTAGGCGGTTAGCTTGACAAAAGACAATTTGATGGCGGATTGCAGAGGAGCAACCACATTTCCACTCCCCTCATCTAAAATATGTAAGTATAACCTACATAGCTATAAATAATAGATATACATACCTATAAATATCTTACATAATTAAATTGTGGGTTAAGCTAACTTGTTAATGTTGGTTGAAATAACCTACATCGACCGTGTATCAGTCTAGTGCAGGCCCCAATATAAAGTTCACTTATAGCTAGCGTTAGGTAACTAACGTTGGCTGGAGAAATTTCAGAAGACATTTTGAACAAGCAATCCAGTCGAAGCAGTTTAGCTTATGGTAATAGTACTGAAGTAAAAGTATAGTGGGTACTGAAGTAAAAGTATAGTGGGTATAATGTTACCGTTAATCCTTTTCATATTTATTTCATTTTGAACTGAGCATATAGTGGAAGTAAAAGTACTAATCGTGTTTTTCAACTGCTGCATTGTTTAGCATAGCTAGCTACAGGTCGAGGAAAAAAACCCTAAGGGAGCGCCATCGCTGCACAGTGAACAACCAAAGGCTACATGGCTGAAGACGATTTTCAGGTAAAAACGTTTGTCAGTTATGCAATTATGCCTGAATGTGTAATTATGTTCTGTGGCTTTTATAAATGTTACAGTTTTGGTGTGGGTAGGGAAGCACTAGTACTATTCAGGGTTGGTTATATGTGGCGGTCAGCTAGCAAGATTTTCAAGCCATGTCAAATCAAATGCTCCGTTTGCCTTCTATTTTGAGTGCTGCAGCAGCCCAAACAATTGATCAATGAAGTCAGGCTGTTAAACAAACAAAAAAAGTGTTGAGAAGTTAGGCTAATAATGTAGCCTAGTAGTTAAACTGATTGACAATCTGTTTGAAACAGTCGAGTTGAGCGTTGGTGTTTCCCTCGTGCACCACAACAGAATTAGAATAAAACTTGAGTGGAATCTTTGAATGCCGTTTTCGCCCTTATCTTTTTTTGACACAGGTCAACTTAAAAATGATGTAACTTCAGTTGTGATAAAGATATCTGAGTGATTTAAACAGATATATATACAGGGGAGTTTCCAGATATGTATAATAACCAGAATGTCAAATGTTCACGATGTGAAGGGTTTCCCCAGGCTGCAATTAATGGCACATAAGTGGTTAGTTAATTAAAGTTGTGTGTGTTTTTGTTCGGTGTTTCTTTGTACACAACCTTAATTACCTCTTTCTGTTTTCTCTCTTTTTGCTTTCTTAGACCAACAATGTATCACTGCAAACAGTGTGCCCATGAGAATACAACTATAAAAGGTTTTACTCAACATATGAAACTTCACAGTAATGCACCAAACTGCCTTTTTGCCTGTGGTGTACCTGATTGTACCCGTGCATTCAGAAAATTTGCAGCCTTCAAGTCTCATCTCTACAGAGATCATAGGGGATATACGTCTCACAGGAGTGCTAGAGTTGAACAAATTGGCACAACTCTGAAATGTCAGATTGAAATTTGTCATATTACATCTACAAATCTAAAGGAGTTTTTTAGTCATTTGAAAGGCCATATACAGGAGGGCAGGAAAATAACATGTCCTTTTAGGGGTTGTGAGAAAACGTTTAGTGTAAAATCCACATTTGCATCTCATATTTCAAGAGTGCACAAAGACAGTTCAGTTGAACATGTACATGAGGCTGTGTTTCAACACCCATCCCAAGAAGGACAGTTTGAAAACCTGTCCCAACCTCTGAATCAGCCCTCCACCTCTCGCATTGAGAATGATGAACAGTTGGAGACAGGGGGACTTGTTGATAGTGTGGATGATAGTATGGATGATGACCTCTTTTTAAAGAACTTGTCTATGTTTTACTTGAAGCTTCAGGCTAAACTACTTTTACCAGTGTCAGTAATTCAGACTATCATTGAAGAGGTCCAAGAAGTATATGATGTTGCCCAGTCGCATCTCTTTTCAAAACTGAAAGAGAAATTGTCTATGCTTGGGGTCCCAGACATGACTATTACAAATGTAATTGAGGATCTCACAAATGATGACATATTAAAAAAGGGCAACAGAATTTTACGTACAGATCAGTGCCGCAAGACGGTGTTCAAAAGGAGCTTCAATTATGTTGAACCTCGTCCTCTGTACCTCAGTACAAATGACTCAGGAAAGGAATGCTTTGCACAGTATGTGCCAATAAAGGAAACTCTTAGTTCTCTCTTTGAGTCTGAGGCTTTCAAAAAGCAGTATGAAACGGCCCATTCTCGCATCTCTACCCATGATGTGTTTGAGGATGTATGTGATGGACAGAATGCCAATGAAAATGTATTGCTTAAAAGTGAAACATCATCGTTAGCTTTGATCCTTTATCAATATGCTTTTGAGGTTGTCAATCCACTAGGATCAGGCCGAAAAAAACACAAGGTACTGGCAGTGTATCTGACGCTTGGAGACATATTGCCCTACAACAGATCACATATTGATCATATGCAGCTTGTCCTTCTCTGCAGGGAAAAATACTTCAATTTTTTTGGACAGGACATAGTTTTCAGTCCACTGATAAAAGATCTCAAGGATCTTGAGGACAGTGGTATTGTTTTGAAGAATGGCAAAGTTATTCGAGGTTGTGTATGTGCTATAGCTGGAGATAATCTTGGTTCTCATGGTATTGGTGGCTTTGTGGAAAATTTCAGCAAGAGTTGTTTTTTTTGTAGGTATTGTGAAATAGACAGACAAACATTTCAGTCAAGTCCATTATCTGCTGGTTCAAAGAGAACAAAACAGTCATATCAGCAGCATTTACACGAATTAGGAGCAACAAACAGAGACTCACTGTGTGGCATAAAGTTTGACTCCATATTCAACCAGCTACGTTACTTTCATGTTTGCCAGCCTGGTCTTCCACCATGCCTCGGACATGATCTTTTTGAGGGCATTGTTTCTATTGACGTGGCGTTGTGCATCAACCACTTGGTAAAGCAGGAAAAACAGTTCACTTATGTGGATTTTAATAGAAGTATAGGTCAGTTTACCTACCTTGGAAATGAAGCAAATGACAAACCTCCTGAGTTCAGCCCAGGTAGTGTGAAGTTAAGTGGTCATGCCGTCCAGAATTGGTGCCTGTTGAGAGTACTGCCTCTGTTGATTGGGAACAGGATCAAGAATCCTTGCGAAAATGGTGTTTGGAAGTTGATTTTGCTCCTGAGAGAGATAGTCGCTTATGTATGTGCACCAGTAATTACTGCAGATCAGATTGCTTACTTGAATGTCCTCATTGAGGAATACATCCAGTCCAGAGTGGAACTTTTTCCTGACCATCCACTTAAACCAAAGCACCATTATCTCTGTCACTATCCTGAGCTTATACTTCAGTTTGGACCTCTCATCCGTCTTTGGACGTTGAGATTTGAAAGTAAGCATACTTTCTTTAAACAGTGTGCCAGAAAACTGCACAACTTTAAGAATCTGTGTGCTACTCTGGCAGAGCGACACCAGCTCCTTCAAGCATACCTAAGTGCTGGAAGTCTTTTCCCTCCTGTCATCCAGGTTGAGAAAGGAACAGCATTCTATGTTGATGACTACAATGAGAGCATCAAGGCAGCAACTGCACCATATAACTTCCCCCATGACACTACTGTAGTGACTAATGCTGTCACTGTCAAAGGGACAAAGTACAAAAAAGGAATGCATGTGGTTCTAGAACGAGATGATGAGGGCATTCACATGGGTGAAATTATGTTGATTTTGATCCATCATAGTGATGTTGCCTACTTTATTGTGGGGAGGCAGAGGGCTATGGAACTTGTTGGTTTGGGTATTCACAGTCTAACAGACCATGACTCAAACTACATGTGTGTTAAACAAGATGACCTTCTTGATTATTATCCACTGATGGAGTACAACCTTAATTGCAAATCGGTGATCATATTTCATCATTCCCTCCAAGAGTGAAATGGCAACACTGGGGGAGGACATTAAACAAGCGGTGTGGGCAGTGTTACCTAGCCTACCAGAGGATAAACTTCAGGCTATCCTCATGAAGTTGGAAAGTATTGGAGTGGAAACCAGATCTGATCTTCAGTTCATCAAAGACGAGGACCTTCCTGCCAACATCACACCTATCCAGTGTCGGAAGCTTCTAAATGCATGGAAAAACGAAGGTATGTCTTCGATAATGTTTATACAGTCCTTAAAACACCAAAGCCACTTTTATCAAATCAAAACCTGGTTATTTTTATGCACTATACATATTACATACTGTAATTTGTAGCATTTAGGTAGGCTAAGGAATGCATAAGGTTCAGGTAAATGTATTGTTATCTGTGGGTAAACTGATGTTACTGAAAATGTTGGATGTTATTGTATTTAGCCGTGCTATTCTAAGAGAATTTTATTTTTCTCATAGACCAAACAACATGTTTGACACTGACTCCCGTAGAACCCGAGATTGTCTTCAGATCAACTATAGAGGATCCTCTATCCTCTGAATCGACCGACACCTCCACCACTCCAAGTTTGCCTAGCAGTAATAGCTCCAGTAGGAATTTGAATTTAAATGCCTGGCCTGAGACATTCATTGTTCCATGGAACCAAATGCCTGCTGGTATAAGGACCGCCATTGCACAGGAGAAACGTCCATCTGCTAAAGACCACAGGGAAATGGTACGAATCATCACAGATCAAATGAGGCTGACTGAATTAAATCCGTCAAAATCTCAGTGCCTGACAGTGGCCAAGATGATTGTAAAGCAGCATCCTGGAAGCTTTGCTGATGTCATGAGAGATGGCACCATAATTGGAAGTGGCTATGGATCCCTTTTGACTCAATTAAAAACACGAGTAGAACATGTTAATCGTGGAAGTTCTCTCTCCAGACGAAGGATGCAGAAACGGGTTCCAAATTCAGCTGCCTATATGTCTATACCTAGAGGACCAGTTGACCAATATGGATGTGTGAGATGGCAGCCTGACTGTCCACAAGGGGAAACTGACGAAAGTCTCAAAGAGAAGCAGAATGAAATGAAGGACCTCTACCATGTCGAGGGTCCAGCTGGTGCAGACAGGGCATATTTAAGTAAGTTAATGGAAACAACCTACTTCCTTCAAAGAAAAGCCATCAATGCCAGCCCACCTCCTTCGATTGCTGAGCTGAAAAATGAGTGGCCTTATCTGTTCACACCGAAAGAGCTGTACAGCCATTTCAAATTACTCACAGACGTTGTTGTCCTGGATAAGATGGAGGAGGCTATGGAAAAAAAGGGGAAGCTGATCCTTCAGTTTTTTGAACAGAAGCCAGCAGGGACTAATGCAGATGAGGTAAAGCGCATCCTAGGGATGTACAACCTAGAAGAAAAGTGTGATCCATGGCCAGTCATAATCCTCCTGCTTATGGCACACTTCAAAGAAACACCTGAGGCACTCCTCCTGCAGGCAGATGTAAGTGTGAAATTGTTATATAATTTCAACAGAAGTTTTCAAAAATTATATTGCAATTATGTTTACAGTCTACAGTTGAGCTTAGGAAAATTACTGTACATTTTGAATTTTGAACTGTACTTTTTTGTCTTTTAGGTGTTGGCAACAGCAGCTGACGTTTAACAAACACTGCAGCTTCCTGACTCTCCAAGACTGATTGTCTTAGGTAGTGTATTTTTTTTGATTATCAGTTGTAAAGCATTGAAAAGACAGACTATGAAGGACACAGATTAGTTTAACGTGGATATGTTTATGTGGAAGGCCACAGAATTTTTTTTAACCATTATTTTTTATTATTTTTATGTTTAGGTGAGTTGCTCACAGCAACCGTTTGGATGCTGAGCATCGAGGGTCAGGTGGTTGTGCCTCCACATCCCAACTTTGTGGCTGGAATGGCAGCTTTGTTTTCTAGCTACTACAACTTTAATCTGGTGTACCAGGAGCAAGCATCTTGCACACTGGAATTAATTCAAAGGTAACTATGTGCTTGAAGTAGAAGACGGTTGATCATTATTTTGTAAAGTTTGCCATTATGAGTAACAGATTTTATTTAGCTTTAAGTGTACTTAAACCCCTTTAACATTTTGAGTAAAAAAAGGGTAAGTTAGCAGTTATTGTAAAGCAGTTAAGGCACTTTTTAATGAAGTTTATTTTCATTGTCATATTACATCTACAAAAAATGTCATGAAATTTGTGATTTCAGATGCTTCATCGGACTTAACCCCTCCAGTGGGACCAAGGCAACCAAGATGGTGACCCAAAAAAGTGGGAAGGTACAGGAGAAGAAGAGAAACTCCATTAACCCTCACGTCTCTTCTTTACTTAAGCGGCTAATGGACTTTGAATGGCTTAAGTTGTAAAATACAAATGACTTCCTCACTATGTGAATATAGCTTTAATGTTTTATTTTTGCCTGTTGTCGAGGTGATGTTTTGAACAGATTTTCTAATCCAGGTCATGATTTTAAGTTGGATCTTCAAGCAATGTATATGGTAAATTTGAGTATAGCTGGACCTCGTTGCATCTCTTAATTTAATTGAATCTTTATTATTTAATGAGTTGTAAAGAAACTGAAAAGTTAAAACGTACAGTATTGTAATACTGTGTTGCGTTAAAAAATAAAATGTCATGATTTTGTATCTCGGACTGGTTTATTAACAGTTAAAGAACAACTAATGAAATGATTTGTGGATTAAAAGCAAACCTTATTTAAAACTCTTTACAATAGGCATCAGCAAAGCTGCAAATGTAAAAAAACAAAAATTAACTGTAATTGTGTTTACAACAACATATTGTATTGTGAAATATTTACAGCTTTTAGCTGGCAACTGGAGTTGCCAGGTAACATCTGTAATTTGAAAAGAATACAGGATAATGTTGTAAACTAAATTACAATAATGTTTAGTTTTCTGAACAAAAAACAATACATTGCTGTAATATATTTACATCAATAACCTGTAAAAAAAATCCTGTATTATACTGTAATTATATTCACAGTTATTAACAGTAATTTTACAAGACTTTACTGGCAACTTTTTTGCCAGGTATTTACTGTAAAATCTACAGTCAAATTTGTTACAGTGTAGTGCAGTATATTGTATATTTATTTCTTGATTTATGGCTCCGTCCCATAGTAGAGTAGCATCCAAACAACTTCACACCTTCCGATCAACACTGCACATCCTTGGGTCCTGAGAAACACACCTGCCAATGTGTTGCTTCATACAGTGTCCAGTTCTCAAGATAATCAAGCCACAGACACACACACACACACACAGAAACACACAGATTTCTGCCTTCATAGTTAGAGGTCATTGGAGAGGATTGTGTGGGATGGCTTGCTTGTACTTGCAGGACATTGCTTCAAACTACAACACGTACACACACACAGACACACACAGACACACATACACTTTGGTTGCATTTTGTATCTCCAAATTGAACTGAGATCTAATTTACATGACAAATCACTCAGCCTTCTGTTTTAGTATATGGTCCAATCACTTTCAATGCTCTTGTCGCGTGTACTTTTCTAACTGTAAAGGCAGGAATCTGTGTGTGTGTGTGTGGCTCAATCATCTTAACTGCACCGCATTTGAAAATCAGCAGGTGTATTGCTCTGGACTGAATAAAGACAGGAACCTCTGTGTGTCTGTTTGTCTTTGACTTGATTATTGTTACTCTACACAACACTAGTTTGAATAAAGCACAACTGCACACTTTATGAACCCTTAATCCCTGCAACACACATCACCCAGTAGCAGAGGTGGCAGACACACAACCTTCATGTTAGCAAGTGAAATTACCCTGATGAGAGAGAAAGAGTGATTGAAGAGTGAAACAGAAACATCACACAGCTTCTCAGAGCCGCTATAAAACAGACAGCGCGCGTGTGTCTGTGCATGTCTGTGTGTGTCTTCCACACAGAAAGACACAAAAGTGGGAGGGTCGATATGCAGCCAAGTGAAATCTCTCGTTTGGTCTCGTCTGCCCTCCTCTGGTTCCTCTCCTGTCTGGAGGTCAGGGAAGGTCAGCCTCCGTGACCAGGCTGTGATGAGAACAGACGCACCACCACATCACAACACAGCCCAGGTCTCTACCCGAGGGAGCTCAGGCTGAAATATCAGGCATGTCTTCTTCTCGTTCCACCGCCCCGGCTCCCTCCCTCCAACCCTGGCCCGATTGGACCAGGACAACAAAATCTCATAATACTCCGACTCATGTGGAACACTTCCTGTTGTTTCGCTGGGGAAGTTGTCATGTCCAGGCAGGTCAGAGGTGTCCTCTGGTCCCCTCATGTGTGCTGGACACACTGGTCCCTCTTTCAGTTTCACCCCTCAAATCTGTCACCGTCTCTCTGTCTCTCGCTCTTTGTCTCTCTCATTTTCTCTCGGTCTCCCTTTCACTCTCTGTCTGTTTGTCTCTCTCCTTGGGCGGACCGAGGGCAAGCTGTTATTGGAGGATTGAAGGTTTCACTGGCTATCAGAATAATGAGTGTCTTCCTGCTTATCAGCTCTCTCTCGGAGACACCATCATTACTAATGTGTGATGGCCTGCTAAGGCATCACAGCATAGTTGTCTGTCTGTGTATGTGTGTGTGTGTGTGTGAGTGTTTGAATGATAAATTGTTGAAATTAGTTGAAATGGCTGCTGGAATTTGATAATCCTGGAGTGAGTTCAAGAGAGGGAGGGGGGGGGGAGAGAGAGAGAGACACATCTTTTCTGCTTGGCTGCTTTGCCCTACATAAAGAGAGTCCGATATAATGATCAGAGATTGTGTGAGCCTGCTGACAGGAAGCAGGGATGAGGGATCCAGCTCTCTGATACTTTCACCCACTCATCCATGTCTCCGTTCACATGACACAACCAATGCCAACCCCCGATGATATCAATCATCTTTCTTGTGGCAAGTGACATAGAAAGGTCTTATATGGTATCCATAAGATCTCCACGAATGCAGTTGTTTTAAGAGTTCCCTTCTGCCAACGGTCATAACATGCTAGGACGATTCCTCTGGGTTGATGAACCGCACAACATCAACACCAACGCACTCCCCGACCCCTTTCCTCACGGTTGCAGACAATCCCTCATGGACGCCTCACCTCATTGACCATCTGCTTTTGTATGACGTCCAAAGTAGTCTCACCGCTCCTGTCTTCGGCGCTTGACAGAGTCTGGAGGGTCCCATCCGGCTCTGATTCAGTCTTTGGTCTTTTTTCCCACAATCTCTCTAACGTGTGTTTGTGACTAATGCTGCCCCAGTCTGCGTCTCACACCCAGAGAGCCCCCCCCCCCCCCCCCCCCCTGCCTGGACGCAACACCAGGACACACAAGGCCTTCTGGGTGACCACGTTTGGCCCCTCTGGTCTCTCTGGGATGTGGGAAGCTGTCTGTCAAGAGCTGAGGAAGTTCCCAGTCTAAATGGGTCTTTAATAGGAGGCTGTTAGCAGTGAGTCTGTGGTCCAGTACCACCCTGGGCTGACCTTCCCATTTCATCCTGTCAGACAGTTACAATCTCAGATTCCTCAGTGACGGTCCAAAGGCAGTATGTGCGTGCTGTACACGTATGTATGTACAGCATGTGTCTGTGTGTAGGTGAGGGTGTGGGCCTGTGTGTACGTCTATGCATTTAATGGTTGTACGCTACTGTTTGCAATTCTGCATGTGCATGTGTCTCGTTTGTGTGTGCGTGTGTACTGTGATTGTGTGTGTGTCTCAGTGTGTGTACTGTGTGTGTGTGTGTGTGTGTGTGTGTGTGTGTGTGTGTGTGTGTGTGTGTGTGTGTGTGTGTGTGTGTATGTGTGTGTGAGCGTGTGTATATGCGCATATCTGAGTGTGTGTGGGGTTGTGTGTGTGCAATTATCCAGTCAGGGCAACATAGCAGAGCCAAGGGTGAGGGGTGGACGTGTTCATCATCCTGAACCCAGGAGGAGCTCCTCGTCTCCAGGCCTCTGGTCAGACAGGAGGCCCTCCTGGAGGCTGGGATCATCCAGCTCCACACTGAGTCTTGCTCACACACACACACACACAGCCCCCTCCAACGCTCACACACACACACACACAGCCCTCTCCTACCCTTACACACAAGAACCCTCACTGGCCTGTCAGAGCGGTGACAGGAAGAGAGAGAAGAGAGAGAGAGAGAGAGAGAGAAGAGAGAGAGAGAGAGAGAGAGAGAGAGAGAGGGAGAGAGAGAGAAGGAGAGAGAAAGAGAGAGAGAGAGAGAGAGAGAGAGAGAGAGAGAGTGAAAGAGAGAGAGAGAGAGAGAGAGAGAGAGAGAGAGAGAGAGAGAGAGTGAGAGAGAGAGAGAGAGAGAGAGAGAGAGAGAGAGAGAGAGAGAGAGAGAGAGAGAGAGGGGGAGGGGAAGGGGCCCGGCGAGAGAGAGAGAGGGGGGGGAGAGAAAAGGAGAGAGATTCTGGCAGCAAGAGGGAGAGACAGCAGGGGAATCACATGAGTGAGTGAAATGAAAGAGAGAAAAGGAGAGAGAAAGAAAGAAAGGGAGAGAGGACATGAAAGAGAAAAGGAGAGAGTGATGGGGAAAGGGAAGGAGAGAGGTAGGGAGGGAGGGACCGAATCAGGTCCCCATCGAGGCGTTATATTAATTAAATGTCTTAAACAAACATGGCTGCTGTGTTTAGAGGCTGAGGAACCGCTCCATCTGCTGTCTGTGTGTGTGTGTGTGTGTGGGGGGGGGTTGTGTGTGCGTTTGTGTGTGTGTGTGAGGGGAGAGAGAGAGAGAGACAGGGGTAGGATGGGGGCAGACAAGAAGAGTTGTAGTTAAAGTTCAGGAACACTGAGGAACAGATGGGCCTCCTGTCTCTGGGGACCAACGTTCTCCCTTCGCCCGCAGCCCTCTCTCTGTCACTCTCCCTATGCCTCTCTCTATCTCTCTCACTGTCTCCCTATGTCACTCTCTCTCTCTTTCCCTTGGCCAGCAGCCCTTTTTCTCTCTGCCACTCTCCCTATGCCTCTCTCTATCTCTCTCACACTCTCCCAATGTCACTCTCTCTCTCTCCAAGCCACAAGGAGATGGATGGAAGGCGAGGAGAGGGAGGAGAGCGAGACAGGGAAAGAGAGGCAGCAGGAAAGAGAAAGTGAGGGATGAGAAAGAGAAGCACTGGTAGGAAACAAGAGAGGAAGAAACAGAAACGAAGTCAGAAGGTTGCTCCTCTCTCCACATTCAAGTGCTGTCTGATACAGACTGATTCATCTGTGTGTGTGTGTGTGTGTGTGAGAGCCTGTGTGTGCGCATGTGTCTTGCAAGGCAGACAGACGAGAGGCTAATTAGTTCCATGTAATCCCATTGACTGCAGCTCTGGAGTCTGTCCGTACTCATCTCCCCCAGGACACACCACTCAATAGACAGACAAACCCTTTCATTTACTTGTTAGTAATTACATTGGGATTGAGCAAATAACATCTGATCTTTTCAATTCTCCTTGGATGACACAAATCATTTGCTGGGAGGCCCCAAGTGGAATAAGCCCACAGGAGCTATGAGGTTGTTGTTGTTGTGACCATATAAGCCATGAGGGTGGAGGTCAGTTCAGTCAGGACACTCAGGTAGGTCAGGGTGATGTGTATTGATAACGATACCTTTTCCTGATAATGCTTCGGACGTAGGGTATCTGAGTACATGGCTTGCAAGGTCTGCATTGATCTCGACGTCTGTACTCTATTGGTCCTCTATCAGTACTCTATCAATACGATCAGTACTTTATCAGTGCCCTTTCAGTACTCTATCAGTACCTTATCAGTCCTCTATCTATACTCTATCAGTGCCCTTTCAGTACTCTATCAGTACCTTATCAGTCCTCTATCTATACTCTATCAGTGCCCTTTCAGTACTCTATCAGTACCTTATCAGTCCTCTATACTCTATCAGTGCCCTTTCAGTACTCTATCAGTACCTTATCAGTCCTCTATCTATCCTCTATCCGTTGAGCTCAGCACCATCCCTGAAACACACCTGACAGCTCTTGGCTCCTTGTCTCTGATGATCCATTAGGCCTGTCAGGAGATAATGATGGCGTCTCCCTCTCTCCCCCAGATGAGCCTGGGGTGACATTCCTGCCATGGCCAACACAGCAGAGCTTCTTTATATTCAAAGACAGCGGACACTTAAGCTGCTGTCAGAGCACGAACTGTTCTCTTTGTAGAAACTAAGAAGTACTTTTACAGTGAAGAGCAGGGCTACTGTGATGGGCAGTAATTATCCACACGATCTCTATTATTGTGGGCCTGTTTTGTTCCGTAGAAAGAAATCCTGAGAAACTTTTCCTGCTTTTACAGCAACTCATGCTTTTACAGTGCCTCAATAACATTTACCTCTCGTGTATTTGCCATCTCTTTACATGTATTCATGATCGGTTATACATGTATCTGCGTGTTTTAATGATTGTCATCCATATCTCTTTTCTCACCTACAGTTCTTGTGCAAAGTTGACCAACAGCAGACTCCAGACTAGCTGATACTGTCTCGCAGGATGCAAAGAAGTGTTGTGACATTGCACATCACAGACAGACAGAAAGGGAATATATTAATGCTGTGAATAACAGATGAGCTGTTCTGTATTAAAGGCAGTGCTAGAGGTCAGCCTAACACAAAAGGAACATAATTAGTGTCATACATGGGAGTTAAACGACGCCAATTTACACGGGCCAGTCTTCTGATGTCTCTGTCAGTTCTTCTTGTGTGTTTTAATACCTCGTCATGTAGTGTACTATTTCACTGCAGCCAGACACACACACACAACATTCCCGTGTTGACAGGGGGGCACACACACACACACACACCCAAACACACACACACGTACTGTTCCTCGTGTTGACAGGGGGGGTTGTTAGTTGTGTTTAAAATAACAATGAACAAAAACGATCATGCAGTCACCTTGTCACCTTGTCATGTCACCTCTCATAACAGCTCTCCTCCTCTCTGTCTCTCTCTTTCTTCATCTCTAATGCACACACACGTGCACACACTTACTTTGGGGTATTGTTTCTTCAGATACGCATCACATTTTCACATACAGCCACAGAAGTGCACACACACACACACACACATACACACACACACACACACCTACAAACACACCCTGCAATGTCTGGCTATTACTGCAATCTGCATGCTGCTTCTGCTAATAACGACTGAGGAAACAGGCATGACACGCAGCGTGTAGCAGTGACGCTCTCAGTAGACGAGATGAGAAACACTTCTTGATAGACAGAATATTAAATGGCAGAAAAATGAAGCATCGGCCCCTATTATCACCCCCGCTCCCCCGCCATTAGCTTTTAGCTGAAACCCTGTTTCTGCCTTTTCCAGGAGGGCAGACTGTGGAACTAATCAGATTGTGTGTGGAGACATTAGAGCTGCCTCCTGATCTGACCTCACTAACATGACCAGGGTTGCGCACAGACGCTCGAGCTCGAGTTATCAGAGCTATTTTGTTGCAATCACTGTGCACAGCCTTACTTTCAAAATGAACACTATAAACAGCATCTGGCTCATAATAGGATAATACAATGGTGCAAACTGTGTTGTAGGATACGAATATGATTCTTCTATAGCCTAAGCCTAAATATTTCACCCATAGCCTAACTAAAAACAAGATGCAAGTATTTCAGTAGGGGTACGATGTTGAGTGATGTGCTAACATATGTGCAACATTTGTAGCCTAGCGGCTAAATGGTAGTCATCCATCACCAGTTCAGTGATTGGCTCCAGCAGCAGCGATAGAGGCTCGTCTCTGCAGTCAGGTCATTAACCTGCCATTAGCAAGTTTAGGATTCTTAGCAAGGTCAGTATGGTTAACACTAGCATGCTAGAGTCAGATCAGGTGTGGAAGGTATCTGGGGGATGCGAACCTGAGTTGCGAACTTTCACTTACTGTCTGACTGTTGGATACTATGATTAAAATGTATTTATTTTATAGCCAATTCCCTGGCCCGAATACGTCCACTGCAAACATTGATCATATTCTCATGTTAGTGCATGTAAACCAGCAGATAGCCTATTTTAAAATAAATAAAATAATGCATCATGACAGTTTGTATGATTTGAAGTTGTCATGTATTATTATACTAGCATTTAATTACCACGGCAAACAATTACACTGCACTGAACTGTAAGTAGCCTAAAGCCTACAAAAAAAGTTAAAATAACAAAACTTGTAATTATTACTTGTGTAACGATCGTTAGGCCAATCATTCACGTCTTACTAAACCTTGTCACGCGAAAGTGAATGAGGTTAACACCTATTTTCTGTTCTCTTCCAAGTCTATGCAGGTCACATGAAAAATTATCCAAAAACTGCACCCGATAGAACGAACGAATCATTCACCTCCAGACCGTTTCATCGGGTTAAAGATTCGTTCTTCTGCCGACCGTGTTTTCGGGTCAATGATTTGTTCATTTGCCGACCGTGTCTTCGGATACGAGTTAAAGATTCGAATTTATGCTTCTTCCTCAAACCCGGAGCCAACGAGTCCACTACGGAGTCGGACTGTCTTTCTGTCAATATGTACTTGTGCCACTCACCATTTTTTGCGTTTGGCAAGTAGGTTTGGATAAGAGTGGATGTTAAAGCAGGTTTAATTGGGCTAGATGTGAAAGCACTTAATCCAGGCAGAACGAAACTATACAATCAAAATAACATTAATTTTCTCCCCATTTTGTTTGATGAATTGAAATTAAATTAAATTGGGTTCTGTCCTTCAATTTATTTCCCTGACGGATGTAATTGAAAGAACCAATGTTGATGTGTTAGCCCTAATCATAGGAGATGTGAAAAGAGGCACATACACACAAACACACACACACATTTTTCTCCACCGTGTGCAAAGAAGCAGGGGTCAGAGGTGTTGTGTTGTGTGAGAGTGGGATCCCCGATGTAATAGGTCTGGAAATGAATCTAATGAAGGTCAGAGGTAGGATCCTTCTGCCTCCTCTGCTCTATTATGTCAATTACAGGCGCTTTATTATATGCTCCTAGGGCACAATTGCTTGACTAACTGGATGAGCCTATTAATAAACGCTCTGGACGCCAGCATGTCTGTCAGGCAACCGAGATAGGGTGGTGGATGGCCCCCAGGCCGCGTCATGAACCGACTTCTGCTTGGAGGACTGACGTTCGACAGGCTGACTAGAAATCTCACAACTGCTTATCATTGTAACTCGTAACTTAACTCTGAAGTGGTCTGAAGTGATTAGCCTAGATCTTCCTCCTCCTTGTATATCCATGTCTCGTCACACTCCTGCATTTGTCCTTCCTCAGCCACCGTAACGTAACGGTTAGGACCAGCACTGCTCGGCACCTGGAGGCCCTGACCGATGTCTCGTCTTCTGACGGGGAAGAGGGACCTGACGGGGACGCTTCCTGATCGCCTCAGCAAACTGGCACAGGACTCTGGACAGGATGTCAGGTTGGGAGTTCGTCCTGTGCTTTGCAAATGCAATGCTATGTCATGCCATGCTGTAGTATGAGATTACGTAATGCTACGATAGGATGTGAGTGAAATCATGTGTTACGCACTGTAGCTCATATAAAGATGATGTTTCCAGAAGGTTCCCTGGACGTAACATTCTGCAGAAGATGGCAGTCGACAACAAACTTCAAAAAAGGTGGGAGAAATGTATCCCACTGAGTGAGAAAGAGGGCCTAAAAATGGTCGTCTGCAAACTCAGAGCAAGGTAAATGAGTTTTCTATTTTGAATGGTTATAGCCATGAACTGTTTTTAACCCCCAGATGAAGTCTGGTTTTGGAAAAACATGTTTTCCATTTCTTTGTAGGAACCATTTGTAAGGAGTGCTGTTGTTTTGCTGTTGTCATAGCAAAAACGATGACACTCTTTGCAGTTGTGACATCCGGCAATGAAGAATTTGTCATTCAGTATGTTGTGGACGTCTACTCTTTAAATTTTTCTGATAAATCCCCAACTGGGATGAAACCATTTCTATCATGCATTGTCTGCAACATCAATACAAGTGCTTTGTCAACTTGTTTCTTGATAATCAAAAATGTTCTTGTCGGACATGCTGGCAAATAAGGGATACCAAACACATGTAATCACTCAATAAACAATAATCCCATATAGTGCAATGATTATTATTGAAAATTGTATATTATAATGGTAATTATAATTTATCAATCATCTTTAGGCAGAAACCTTTTGTCTGAGCCCAGTTGTAAAGGTAGCTTTAAGGGGACTACATTTCCTGCATAGTAACGCCATGGCATAGCAATGTCGTAATCGTATTGGATTTGGCTGTCAAAACAGATGTTACCTATCTGTATGCCTGACTTCTCGCTGGAATGCATTAGCAACTGGGGAGAGGTGATATTAGGATGAGAAAAACGTCTACATCTGGAAAAGGAAAAAAAAATCCTCAACATCGAATGAGCTGTCAGTTGCAAACGTCACATTCGATTTTACAGACTCACTTTTCATTGTTTCCGTTTGGAAGCAGCTAGCTATCATTAACATAACTGTCTGGGTGTTTTAAAGTGTCACTTAGAGCATTCATCTACCGCACAAATGAATATTCATGTGAAAACCCCACACCCAAATCTCTTTAACTGAAATAATTTTATGAAAATATTAAGGGGTGGGCAGTCTAAATTGTTTAGTTACACTTTCATGGTTCACTGGTGGTGGCCAATGGTGAGGTCAGCGTGTCTTTGTCAGGGCAACGTCTTTCATCTGTGTTAACTGGGAACTTCCACAGATATTTTGCTAGCTATAGGCTGTATTTTCATGCAAACAATGTAATACAAGCAATTTTACTTTTCAGATGGTGTTTTAAATCACACCATGATACCAATGGAACCATACAACAATGAGTTTGAATGTTTTAAAATAACATGCCAAACAAAATGTTAAATGTTTGATTTGCTATTCAATAATATGAGCAAATAGGTCAGGGGTTTGAATACCGCTGTAAGATGATAGACTGTACATGTAGCAATGCAGTGCAGTGTATTTATTTTGAAAACATTTCGCTGCTAGCATACAGCATCAACAACATCCAGTCACTGCCAACCAGTAACGATTCTTCTGATTGGAGCGTCGATATGAGTGTGTTGAGGATTGACACAAACAGAGACATGGAGGTCAGGCTCACGAGCACACACACACACACACACAGACAGACACACAGACAGACAGACAGACACACACATACACAGACTCACACACACACATACACAGACTCACACACGCAGACACACATGCCTCTCCCCTTTGCTTGGAGGATGGAGGTGACAGGGAGGAAGGCTGAGATCATGTCTAGCTGCAGATCAGCTCCTATAACCCCATCGAGGGTGATCTACTTGTTAATTTCTAGCGCCATGGAAACCAGCCATGATTGACAGGTTAAATAGCAGAACACATTTGCTGGCACAATGGGCCCCAGTGGGGTGGGCCCCCCCAGATGAGGACAAGGTAGTGGGGTGCCCCCTCCCCCCTCCCTCTTTCCTTGGTGATGAGGTAAGCGCTCCTGAAGTCTCCTGGAACCTGATACTCACTTCTGCAAAACAGGTGCACAAGTTGGGTGCCTATTTGTTCATTTGTTGGCCTACACACAGTTGCAGACCCAGCCCTACAGAGACTCTCAGACGAGCGTCTGCGCCTACACACACACATACACACACACACATACATACTGACACACAAGCAAAGAAGCCTATCCGCAGGGGGAAGACGACCCTGGTGGCAGAGAGACACTCCCCCCAGCTTTGAGGGCTTGTTCCTGCATGTCACAGTCCTAGCTGCTGCCGTGGACACAATGCAGACACGTCTCCCTCTCTACCTCCTTACCTCAGCGCTCTCTCCCACCTCCTGTTCCTACAGGCACACACACACACACACACACACACGACCCACACGGCACACACACCATGCACACACACACACACTACCCTCATCCGCGCGACATACTCATCCTGCTCCTGGAGCCAGATGCCTAGTTGTCATTCCCCTCCCCCCTCCCTCCCCCATCTCAGAGTGCCAGCATGTGAAATCTCAGGTGACTCTCACCTGGAGGCTCCTGGGCCTCGTAACAGCTGTAGGTTCATGATTACCTCCCCTGTCTCTACCTGCCCCCCCCCCACCCCACCCCACCCTCGCCCACACACCATCCACAGATGAACCCCCCCTCCCCAGATACCTTGGTCCCCCCGAAGCCCCACGGACCCCAAGACCACCACCACGTCAATCGCCTGTCAATCCTCCCCAACCTTAACCGCGGGTCGCTGGAGGGGAGGAGTGGAGGGGATAAGGAGGAAGCAGGGGCCAGAAGGGTGGGCCAGGCCTGGGTGGGGGGGAGCAGGGGGAGGATAGTGATGGAGGTGGGGGACGGGACGGGACAGTGATGGAGGAGGCTGGAGGGGACGTTAGTGATGGAGGTTGGGAGAGAATAGTGATGGAGGTGGGGGGAGGACAGTGATGGAGGTGGGGGAAGGATAGTGATGGAAGTGGAGGGGGTTGGGGTGGAGTTTGGTGGGGGGGTGGGAGAAGATAGTGATGGAGGTGTGGGGAGGATAGTGGTGGAGGGGGGAGGATAGTGATGGAGGTGGGTGGAGGATAGTGATGGAGTGGGAGGATAGTGATGGAGGTGTGGGGAGAATAGTGATGGAGGGGGAGGATAGTGATGGAGGTGGGGGGAGAATAGTGATGGAGGGGGAGGATAGTGTTGGAGGTGGGGGTGGAAAGTGATGGAGGTGTGGGGAGAATAGTGATGGAGGGGGAGGATAGTGATGGAGGTGTGGGGAGAATAGTGATGGAGGGGGAGGATAGTGATGGAGGTGTGGGGAGAATAGTGATGGAGGGGGAGGATAGTGATGGAGGTGGGTGGAGGATAGTGATGGAGGTGGGGGGAGGAAAGTGATGGAGGTGTGGGGAGAATAGTGATGGAGGGGGAGGATAGTGATGGAGGTGTGGGGAGAATAGTGATGGAGGGGGAGGATAGTGATGGAGGTGTGGGGAGAATAGTGATGGAGGGGGAGGATAGTGATGGAGGTGGGTGGAGGATAGTGATGGAGGTGGGGGGAGGAAAGTGATGGAGGTGGGGGGAGGAAAGTGATGGAGGGGGAGGATAGTGATGGAGGGGGAGGATAGTGATGGAGGTGTGGGGAGGGGGGACATGAGGGAGGGGGTTGCTCATGGTTCAGATTAATTGCTACATAACGCAAAAGGGAAAGATCATTATTTGTGCTTCCCTGTCATCGCTGGAGAGACGATGACCTCATTAACTCGCAGCTTGTACACAATTCAATTACCCAGATATGGAAAATACATTTCTGATTGCTTTGGAGACCCCAACTCGATTTATCTCTATTTCAAATGTATATGGGGGGGGGGGCTGTTGGTGTGTGTGGGGGGATGAAAGACAAAAGAGTGAGGGAGAGAGGGGCATGGCAGTAAACAAATGTGTGCTTTGTAAATGTTTTGTTCTGCGGATGCTTTGGTCAGGTTCTTTCTCTCTGAAAACAAAATAATCCACCTTCACTGTTATTATTACACCCTGACCCTACCTCTCACCCTGACCATATCCTCTAACCCTAACCCTATCTCCAACCCTGACCCTCCCTCTAACCCAAACCCTATCTC
>NW_025813777.1:116536-173349 GCF_021917145.1 Hypomesus transpacificus
AAGAGGGTGTGCGTGATCCATTCATTCAGTGTGTGCCGTTGAAAACAATGCACCTGCACGTATTTCCAACCAGGATACACAGCCCCCCGACTTAAACAAAGGCGGTGCCGTTCTTCGCCCGCCTCAAAAGGTCAACGTTCACCTTTTTCATTGACGCAAGAATTTAATTCAATCAAAGGCTGCACCATGTCATTTTCTCTTCTCCGAGATGTAAAGACGACTAGCGGGCGTCGTCAGAGCGAAGGATAAAATAGCAACCGCTTGACCCTTGACCCCTCGTGCTCGGAGCTCTCTTCCCCCTTCCGTGTTTCGCGTCGACAGCGCGAGCTTCTCAGTGTCCGGGCCTCTCAGACGAGACAAGGCCTGTTCACGTCTATAACAAATGCTGACAACTACCTAGTAATTAGATGACGGCAATTTCCCTGAATGGACTTTAATTACGGGGGGGGGGGGGGGGGGAGACAGTCGTCTGCTATTGTGTTGGTGGAGCGGAGGGGTGGCGGCGGTGGGGGAGGCGTCCCACATAAGGGCTGAGGAGAGATGAGAGACGGAGGTAAAGAGCTGTCACCCAGCCTCCTGCTGCGATGGCTAGGAGCTGCGGGTCATTATCAGGTGAGTCTTAATCACTGACCTGCAGTAAGCTATTAATTGTAATCCTGCGAATTAAAGATAATTCTAATTAGCCCGCGCTGGGGTGTATAACTCATGTGTTGCTGCTTGGGGCCGACATGAGGAATCAGAGAGAGAAGGATGAGAGGAGAGAATGGGGGAGATGGACATGTGAATATTAGGCTGCTCCCTAAGCTCTGGGGTCTCTGATAGGAGCTGTAATGAGGACTATTCGTTAACACTAAACCCATCATGATTTTATTATTATTATCGTAATTGCACTCCACTTTCTTCAACCATCCATCTTTTCTCGATTGTATTCTCTCCCCGCTTTCAAACCTGAATCCCACTTCAGTCATGTGACACTGTGGTGCTGAAACACGTCAAACTTTCAGACAGCAGCATGGTTCAGAATACTTTTTTGACCGACCAAATGTTCCAGCATGTCTAGTGTCAGCTGAATGTTCCTGGACTCTGTCCCTCTGAACAGCAGTGGTTCTGCTCCTGCACCATCATGGCAAAAATCCAGAAGCTGTTTTTATAGTTTCATAAATATTTACTGAGCGTACCTGCACTAACCCTTGTCGGAGAGGACTCTTTGCCACGCAATCCAGCCCGCACATACACACCTACACAAACACACACCTACATGCACTCACAAACACACACCTACATGCACTCACAAACACACAACTACACACTCAGAAAGGACAGGTCCAGGGCTAAATGTTCCAGCTTCTATGGATTTAAACATCTAGTCTGAGTCAGAACTGTTCCTCTGGGCCTGGTCAGAGCCCTTTACAGCTCACTACCCCGCTGCCATCAAGGTCAGGCTGCTCCAAAATACAGTTTACACACACACACACACACAGTGAGTCCATTGGGAGGGCTAGACTTGCTATACAGGCTGTGGCACGAAGGCCTGCCTTGCTTAGCTTTGGGGTCAGAACACGGTTGGGCTCATGATAGAGAATTCTGAAACATATCCAGGAGGTTGTGTATGTACAGGTGCGGCAAACATTGTTCGGCTTATGGTATGTGTCATGGAAGGTAATACTTTACCTTGCAATAAAGGTAAAGTATTTGTCAGACTGCTGTTTTGGGGTGTGGAGAAATAGTTGTTTCAGTATAATTTCTATAAAAAGAGAAATTCTTGCAATAAGAGTAAAGGAAACATCCAACATTTTTCCCCCCTGGTGACTATGCTTCAGGTAATTAAAACACAGTATAATCTTAAACTGTTTTAATTTTATTCATGCCTATCTCCCCCCCTTCATCTCATTCAGCTCACTGGCAGAGCCTGTCAAACAGAGAAATGATAGGACATAAAACGTTGCTAATCACCTTGGGGTTCAGAGAGAGGGTGAGCCGCCAGCAGGGATGAAGGAAATCTAACTATCAGAACCCGTAATTAAGAGGTTGACGGGAGACAATGGTGCCTCTGACACAGTGTTAGCAGGCTGGATAAATGTCTCCCTCACAACAGGAGGATCTCAGAGGTGGGAGAGTGTGTGTGTGTGTGCTTGTGTGTGAACGTGCCTTCAATGTGGGTGTGTGTCAGTGTGCATGCATGCTTGTGTGTGTCTGTGTGTGTTAGTCGAGTGGGCAGTGACAATGGTGAGGACAGTGTTAATGACGGAGTGATTTAATCAAGAAGAACATATATTGGGAGCCAGAGCAGCGTTTCACAGTGTGGCAGAGTGTGAGGCCTGTTCTGCCCAGCCCTCAGCCTCCAGCCCAGCCTCAAACCCCGGCCTCCTTCTCTAGCCTCTATCCCAGCCTCCTGCTCTAGCCTCTAGCCCAGCCTCCAACCCAGTCTCCAGTCTAGCCTCCAACCTGCTACGTTGGACCTTTCTTGATACATTGCCAGGGCCTGTTCTTTGCAGAGTCCATACTGTATACTTACCCCAGCCGTAAGGAAAGTGCCTCCGAAGTCTTTATGGAAAAACTCAATAAGCAGATTACCGTAATAATCCAATTTGATTTAAAACCTCTCATATTTCCGGAGTGGTGAATGTTGATTAAATTGAGTGAATTTAATGTAATCTGGGCTATAAAAGTATTAATGAGGCTAGCGGTGGGATTCTGTAGGGGTCAGGGGTCTGGCTGAGAGGACGTGTTTATTACTCTGTGTAAATCTCCCTCCACTATGGATCCATCACCCCGCTTAGCTGATCTGGTGCCCAGGCGAGGAGGGCCGGGCCTGGGAGGTCTTGGATCAGGCACCCCCGTCTTCTCCTCTCATTCTTCATTTTTTTCTATCCAGTACCTTCTCTACTCCTCCTATTACTCTATCGTCTTCTCTTCTCCTTCTCTGTCGTCTACTATCCTCTTTTCTCCTGTCCTGTCCTCTCCTCCAGGGGCACTTCCAGAGAGGGCCAGATGGAGGCCTGAGCCCTCCTCTTTGAAGCTGGGCCTACCCACTGGCCACCCCACCCTTCAATTACATTTCAAGTGTTTTCCATCAAATTCTGTGAAATTCACATCAAAAAAGTCTTCACTATCAACACAATCTTTTTGTTTATAATGTTTTGCACAAACAAACAAATTGAGGAAAACGGAAAGTCTTTTATTTGATATTTTAATAAATTGATTAAACGACAAACCACTAGAGAAATTTCACGCAGTTTGCATTTGTTGCGTTAGCACCTGATTTGCAACACACACAAAATGTTAAATTTGCAGAGAAAATTGGTTCTAGTATAATCCCCCCGCTACAGCGGTATGCGTCTTCTGAAAGGGAGGTGTGGGGGGCTGCTGCCTGCGTCCAGCCATGTTAATGAACTTCTCATCTTCTCACTTCTCCTTTTAATCACTACAGTAAAACGGAGCCAATCACACTGGGCCCTTGTTGACATTTTCAAGCTTCCCCCCCTCTCTCTGTCTCCCCCTTCTACTCCCCATCCTCCCCCATTTCTCCTGCTCTCCCCACATCTTCCCCCCTTCCTCCCCCCTTCTCTCCCTGTCTCCCCCTTCTCCTCCCCATCCTCCCCCATATCGCCTGCTCTCCCCACTTCTTCCCCCCCTTCTCTCCCTGTCTCCCCCTTCTCCTCCCCATCCTCCCCCATATCACCTGCTCTCCCCACTTCTTCCCCCCCTTCTCTCCCTATCTCCCCCTTCTCCTCCCCTCCTCCCCCCTCTCCCCCTGTCTCCCCCGTCTGCGCTACTTGTGAGAAACAAATGGCCGTGGTCGACCACGCAGGCGATCAGGACAGAAGGTTTTTTTCTTCAGGTTTTTTTTCCAGCCGAGCCATTACTTCTGTCAGCAGCCATTTCTAAATTGAAAAATCTGAAACAATAAATGATGGGGAAGCAGTTAATAACTGTTAAGAAATCACATTTGGAAAATTGCGTTTAAGCAATAACCTTTTCTCCCTGTAATTAAATGACAGAAAGGTCTCCGCTTTTAATTAAGTCAGCAATTTATAGTTATGAAGCCATACTTCACTATGCAGATTAGAGCCTGATAGGTCACAGAACATTCTGACTGCTTTTTTAGTGCAGCTGATCTGGTAATTACTCTGCTGCTTGCCAGTGACCACACTCAACCTCCCACTCTGGAATATAGCCTCACAAACACACGTCACACACACTTCCATTTGGAAACACACACACACACACACAGAGGAAGGGACAAACACACACGCATTCATTCTGAGGCACGTACACACCCTGCCCTTATGTCAGTGCACACACAGACACACACGCAGACACACGCTCACACACATTACTCTTCATGCCTACACGCAAACGCACAACCACTACTCTTCATGTCAACACACACTAATCCTCATGTCAGCACACACACAGACGACTCCCCATGCCAACCCCCACACACCCCACTCCTCATGTCAACACACACACTACCCTCATGCCAACACACACACCACCCAACACACACACACACACACACTACCCTCATGCCAACACACACACCACCCAACACACACACACTTACACTAACCTTCATGCCAACACACACACACACTATTCATCATGCCAACACACATGCACTTCTTTCATGCCAACACACAGACACACACATATCCCTTAATGCCAGCACACACACACACACTCACTCACACACACACACACACACACACACACACACACACACACACACACACACACTCACACACACACACTCACACACACACGCCTCCTCAGGCTCTGTGATTCAGGGTTAGTCAACATTCTGTCACAACTGTGCCAAGCAGCTTTAAGATCAAAAGGATTTCAAAATGACAAGCATCAGTAGAGGAAATAATGCTGTGTGTGTGTGTTTGAACATCTATGTGTCCATGTTACTGTAACTTGTGTACCCCGCATGTGTAAATACTCAATAACACTAAAGTTCATAATGTTTTGTGAATTACAGTGTGCTTGTTTGTGTATGTGTTGTGCATGTCTTTGTCTGTGTGTGGAATTACTAATGTGTGTGGTTGTCATTAATTTGTGTGTGGTATTAATAGTTATGTGTGCGTTATGAATGGATGTGTGTGTGGTATAAATTCATCTATATGTGGGGTTGGAATGGCCCTGGCAGAGAAATACATAATTGTATTATAAAAGGGACTTTCCACCCGGCTCTGAGCTGTTACAGGCTGGGTTATGCTTTATGGAGAGCAGAAATGCTAATGTTGCTGCACTTATAAACATAGGAAGGCGTTTCATCTTTAATTTATTCCTCCTGGTTGAGTTACGAGGCCCATGCTTTGCTTTTCGGGGCAAAAACAAGGCTTCATTAATACTCGCCTTCACAGTACATTTAACTGAACCATGGAACACATTGATTATACAATCGCAGAGGGCTTTTGGGTTGAAATGAGTATATTTAAAAAATTCATCCACCACATTAATTTCTGTCTTCCTGACTACGTAGAGCTTTAAAAGGGGTTTTTTTCCCCCAAGAAGGCTGCAGCTGAATAATAGTGCGGTATAGCAGGGTGTTAAACATTGTTGTGGCCTCTGGGAACGTCACATTCATTAAGGGACATGAAGGCTTCCCCCTGCAGATCTGTGGGTATAAAACCTGGCAGGGCCCCAACACTTCATCTGAAGGCTTAGAGCTGTGTTTTGATGTGGCCTTGCTAATTGCCTAGGGTTAAGGCTGAGCAAATGTGATGAACAGGACTGAGAGAAGAGCGCAGTGAACAGGGCCAACAAGGCCAAACGTATCCATTGCGATTTATGCCAACCATCTTCTGGAGATCATTCATCCGATTGTTGATTTCAGTGTAGCTTTACGTGTTTTGATGTGGATCGTGTTGCTTCCTTTTTTGTGTAAGCAAGCACACACATTTACACCTTTCCCCTGTGAGCGTGCTCCCCAAACTACCACAAGAATCCTGGCAGCTTGGAGGAAACTCGAAAGGTCCATGCGTCCCGATGTTCCACAGACGGTTCCATAGACTCCCTCCTCAATGTGACTGTGGAGCCATGACAGAGGCAGCAGACTGGCCTGGCTGTGGACTGTCAGAGGCAGCATGCTGGTTGTGGGCTGTTAGAGGCAACAGACTGGCCTGGCTGTGGACTGTCAGAGGCAGCAGACTGGCCTGGCTGTGGACTGTCAGAGGCAGCAGACTGGCCTGGCTGTGGACTGTCAGAGGCAGCACGCTGGTTGTAGGCTGTTAGAGGCAGCAGACTGGCCTGGCTGTGGGCTGACAGAGGCAGCAGACTGGCCTGGCTGTGGACTGTCAGAGGCAGCACGCTGGTTGTGGGCTGTTAGAGGCAGCAGACTGGCCTGGCTGTGGGCTGACAGAGGCAGCAGACTGGCCTGGCTGTGGACTGTCAGAGGCAGCACGCTGGTTGTGGGCTGTTAGAGGCAGCAGACTGGCCTGGCTGTGGGCTGACAGAGGCAGCAGACTGGCCTGGCTGTGGACTGTCAGAGGCAGCACGCTGGTTGTGGGCTGTTAAAGGCAGCAGACTGGCCTGGCTGTGGACTGTCAGAGGCAGCAGACTGGTCTGGCTGTGGGCTGTTAGAGGCAGCAGACTGGCCTGGCTGTGGGCTGTTAGAGGCAGCAGACTGGCCTGGCTGTGGGCTGACAGAGGCAGCAGACTGGCCTGGCTGTGGGCTGACAGAGGCAGCAGACTGGCCTGGCTGTGGGCTGACAGAGGCAGCAGACTGGCCTGGCTGTGGGCTGACAGAGGCAGCAGACTGGCCTGGCTGTGGGCTGACAGAGGCAGCAGAGCTGCTGCAGCTGGCACACACCACGGCATGGGCGTTAGGCACCATATGGGCCATCCCAAAGCTCATCATGTCTTCCTTCAGATTCTCATCTCCCATGATCACTGGCCAACAGAGCGTTGCAGGGCAACACCAGGAGAGGAGAGAAGAGGAGAGGAGAAGGGAGGAGGAGAGTGGAGAGGAGAGCAGGGTGGAGGAGAGATGAGAGGTAAGGAGGAGAAGAGGGGAAAGGAGAGATGAGAGATAAGGAGGAGGGAGGAGAACAGAGGAGAGGAGTGGAGATAAGAGAGGGGAGGAAGAGGGAGGAGAAGAGAGGAGAGCAGGGGAGAGATGAGAGGTGAGGAGGGAGGAGAAGAGGGGTGAGGAGGAGAGAGAAAAGGGAGAGCAAGGCAGATGAGAAGGGAGGAGAAAATAGGACAGGAGAGGATGGGAGAGGGAGAGCAGGGTAGAGAGGAGGAGACATGAGAGAAGAGGAAAGGGGAGGAGAGCAGAGGAGGGGAGGGCAGGGGAGAGAAGAGAAGAGATGACAAGGGAGTAGAAGAGAGAAGAGGAGCAGTGAAGTGAGGAGAAGAGAGGAGAGGTAGGATGAGAGGAGAACAGAGAAAAAAAGTAGAAAAGGAGAGGAGAGATATTTGATTGTAGGGATGATCCCTGATGGTACGGTTTAGATGTGAAGCTGTTGGGAAGATGCATCTCCCCCTACTCCAACTGCCCCCAGATGGAAAATAAGAAATGAAACTCAACGTTTCATACTGAACCAAAAACAAAACATGGCACCCATCAAAATAGCCTCATTCCACAAAAACACACACACACAGCTGAGACACGGAGCTGGGACAGTCTCCAAGCACACACACACGCACACACACACACCTTCCAGACGTCTGATTTTGCCTTCCCACTACAGGGGTGCTGTGCTCTTCTGAGCAGCCGCCAGCGCTGGGCCAGGATGGCACAGACGTGGAGGACGCCCAGACACCAGGCAGACTGGGGGTGCGTGCCTGCGGACGGAGCACATCTGGGCCTGTTGGAGCGCGGCGCGACCGGGATGCAGGCTGGCAGGAACAGCTGGACTAGCTGGTGCCGGAGCCCAACCTGACGGATAAGATCAGAAGGCCCATATGCTGACGAGCTCCAAGCTCATCCACGCGCGCACGCGGTCACGCGCACCCTTCCTCGCGCTCACGTGTGCTCACACACGCTCGCATACGCTCGCGCGCAAGACGGTTGCTCGCGAGACGTGCCACTCGACAGAAACCCCTCGCAGATTTACAGACATGTAGTAGCTTCACACAGAGCTTCTATCAGACATGTAGGTTCATTACTGGACAGAAGACAGAGCCCTCAGACTTCCATCATCATGAAGCAGAACCCCAGTCCGGTGAGAGGCAGCCCTACCTTAGTTCAGCGCGCACAAGTGTCCCCCCACTGTAGAACCACGAGAAGGCTCTCTGGACTAGGGGGCTAGAGATAGATGTTTGGGGCTATCAAGCACATTTTGATACTGAGATGCCTTGATGCAGTGATTAGTCTCACTCCTTTCAGCAAAGAATGCATGTCCCAGTAGACGTTGAACCCATGACCTTGGTGCTGCTGGTGCCCGTGTTTAACCCACTGGGTTCAAGCCCCATCGTCGATGTCAGGTCAAGGCAGACTCTGGATCAGTCTGCTCCCAAACTGAGCTGTTCTCTGTGCTTTGCAGACAGGCACCTCCATCACCACCTCACCGCTGCTTGCAGGGTCCTCTCTACCACAACATTGCCTTGGATTTATTACGACAGTGTGTAATTAATGGGATTCCCAAGCCCCTGGGGTTCCACTGTGCTAAGGTCAACTATGGGTAGGGTTAGCGAGCGCACACTCCAGCAAACTGTCGAGAGTTGGCATCAAGGTTTTTGGAGTCACGGCCATGTTTGTTGATGTTCCTTAGCCTGTCTTTGTTTGTGCGTTTGTTTCGACTTGTCACACACAGACAACAGTTCCCCAACACTAGGACACATTCCTGGTGCATGCAACTGAACTTGGTTGCTGAAGGCAATTCTCATCAAATGACTATTTTAGCAAGGTGAGCTGAGGTCTAGAATAAGCCATCACAGTCATCACATTCATTCATCACGTTCATCACACAACATCACATAACAGCACGAGACCAGGTTGTTTGACTACCATGAGCACCTTGAATAAGGCTGTTCCCACAATGCCATGGACAAGAAACTGTAATAATAAACAATAAACAAAGAAGTAGCTTGTAGCTTGTGTTTCTGTGCCTGTCCAGCAGCAGTTGAGGTTTCTGCGTAGCTCCACAACGCTCTGCTTGAGTGTCTCTCATTTCCCTTCTTCCTCCAGCCGTGTCTCCTTCCCGTCTCTCTTTCTACATCCCCTTTCATTTCCAGGGTCGGCGGGGCCTGGACGCTCCATTAGGCCCTGTGTCTGTATCTCGGCTTTGTTTCGCGCTAAGCTAGGTGCCCTTGGTGACATCCAGCATCTTGGCTGAGATGAAAATGGAATGACACTCAGCATATTTTCCTCTTGACGCTCTCCCCCCACTAACTCTCTCCTTTGTGGCAACCCCCCCCCCACACACACACACACACACAATCTTTTCCATCACTTTCAAAACAGCCCTTCCCCCTTCCACAACAGACAACAAGAAAAAAGAATTCTTCAAATTCAGTCATGTTGAAGGTGTGTTTATGTGTGTGTGTGTGCATCTGTACATGTGTGCGTGTGTGTATGTGTGTGTTAGGTATGTAGGCAGGCACTTTATTGATCCCCAAGGGGGAACTATGGTGTCATGGCAGGCAAGAAGAGGAAATATGAATAGGTTACCAGTACAAATGACTAAACACGCAACATAAATAATAAAACATTGATCAATAATAAAAAAACACAACTGGTAGGCCCAAACTAAGGCAACCACGTTATCTCAACATGTCTCACCACAGCTACACCAGAACACCACACCATGCTTGTATGTGTGTGTGTGTGTGTGTGTGTGTGTGCCAGTCAGTTTTGTCACTGTGTCTGTAACCATCTGTCACAACTACACACCCACACAGACACACACACACGCACACATATGCACAATGACATTTACCCTGTAGAGCAGACACACACTAACGAGTTCTACTGGAGCAAAAGGTGCTGAATGAGCTAGACATGTCTTCTAATTTTACAAGTGAGCGCTTGAGTGGTGAGCAGAGTTTGGTGAGGAGAAAAACCTGTTTTGTGGTACAAAGGCATTCAGAGAGGTGTTTTAGGGGGAAAGGCAGTTTGGGAGGGTAGAGGGAGGAGCTTTACGAGGCAAGAAGGCAGCGTAAGAGGGAGCGAGCAGAGGAGTGTGGGATGTGTGGGGGCTGCGGGCACATCTGCCTGCTCCTGAGCTGCAGCGCTGGCGAGACCGGGGGTGGTGCTAGAGCATATGCTGCTTGGCGGGTGGGTCAGCTTTTGTTCCAACTCCTCCTCCTGCTCCTCCTTTTTTCCTCTTCCTTCTTCTCCTCAGGCTGCCTCCTCTTCCTCCTCTGGCGCCCCTCCTCTCCTCCATCTTCTCCTCCCTGCTCTCCTCCGGGGGGTCTGGCAGCTGAAGAGGGTCCTGATCTGGGCTGCCCTTCCTGACCTGGAGGAGACTCACCCCACCATAAATCACACGTTAGACGGCAGAAACCTTCTCTTTTCACTTGGAGCGCTTTCCACGCACCTGAGCTGAGGCCGTTGGCTATCCATCGTGCCATTGCTTTTTGGGTGTCAACATGAACGTGCCATCAGAGGTCGCAGACTGAGCTAGCAGACAGGGGTACAGAGGTAGCAAAGGGGTAGCCGAGGGGTACTGAGGTACAAAAGATGCAGAGCGAGGTACAAAGGTACTAGACTGAGGTAGCAGACTGAGGCAAAAGACTGAGGCAGCAGACTGAGGCAGCAGACTGAAGTACAGAGGGAGCAGACTGAGGCAGCAGACTGAAGTACAGAGGTAGCAGACTGAGGTAGCAGACTGAGGCAGCAGACTGTGGCAGCAGACTGAAGTACAGAGGTAGCAGACTGAGGCAGCAGACTGAGGCATCAGACTGAGGCAGTAGACTGAGGTAGCAGACTGAGGCAGTAGACTGAGGTAGCAGATTGTGGCAGCAGACTGAGGCAGCAGACTGAGGCAGCAGACTGAGGCAGCAGACTGAGGTAGCAGAATGAGGCAGCAGACTGATGTAAAAAGGTGGATTAATATTGAGGTAAATTTCACTTTTGTGTTCTGTCTCCTCCATCATGTAATGTGCCTCAGTATGACTTTCATTTGACATAGATATTACATATTTGGGAAATGGACTTTGTACAATTTCATTGATCCGAACGATGACACACCAATGAAATTGTAAGTAAAATAACCAGAAACTCATGATTAACATATTGAATTTGCCAAGGCCATTAGCGAGAATTACAAACTTTAATTGAAAAATGTATAGAGATAGAGAGTTAGAGAGAGAGAGAGAGAAAGAGGAGGCGAGAGAGCAAGAGTGAGAAAGACTGTGTGTCCAGTGAAAAATTGTATTTATTAATTGCCTTTTCTTATAGCAGGGCGTGTTTATTAGTGGGTGAAATAAAAATTAACCTTTCAAGCAGGACTGACATTTTCCTCTTCCCCCTAAATGCAGAATTAATGCACATCTTATAATCATTAGTTTAATTTCCAGGATGGAACTGGTTCTGATACTGGCTGTTGAACTGTTCTTTCATCCTCTCAGGTTGTTGTGCCTGGCACAGAACAGTTCCGTTTCTTTATTTATTTATTTATTTTGGGGGGGTGAATAATTCATTAAGAATTATTAGCCATGCATGGAGCCCTTCATTGAGCCCTGTGGGTTATTTGCCAGGGTCTGACAGGCAATCAAAGTTCTTATCAGTGCAGAAAATTTGCTATTTTGAAATATTCTGTACTCACAACAATTAGGTACCAGTGGATTGGCAGGTGGGGGGAGAGAGCAGGGTAAATTGGGTAGGGGAAAAGAGAGAAAGAGAGAGGGAGAGAGAGAGAGAGAGAGAGAGAGAGAGAGAGAGAGAGAGAGAGAGAGAGAGAGAGAGAGAGAGAGAGAGAGAGAGAGACAGAGAGAGAGAGAGAAAGAGAGAAAGAGAGAAAGAGAGAAAGAGAGAGAGAGAGAGAGAGAGAGAGAGAGAGAGACTCGGTGGTCTGGGTTCACACAGAGACATCCGTGTCAAGGTTTCAACCTTGTTTTTGTCTGGAGTGAGGGAGTGATAATAGGCTTGGTTACACCAACAAACAACAGTAACAGTCCCATAGACCATATCTGCAGATGTAAGGTGAGGATATGACTGTAGTAATAGCTTCTAACATACAATATTGAATTCTGCCTCACCCATCTCTCTCTCTCTCTTTCAGAAACACACGCACAGTACACACACACACTCTTTTGTAACCACACAGGGGAGGGTTTTGCATCTAAGCCTAAACACATCCTTGCCGTCTGCAAGACGGCTACCCCGCGTGGCCTGTGTCTTTAACACGCTGGACAGTAATACGGCTTGTGGGAAAACACGGCTCCATTAAGACTTCACTCCCACCCCTTTCTGACCCTCATTAAACACATGGCCAGTCTTGTTAAAATACAAGCCAGATTTGCGCTTAATGATCTCGAAACAAATGTAATTGACTGTGTATTACCATCCAAATGGACTCACAGGCAACCGCGATGTTTACTGTCTGACGCACGGCTGATGAGCTTGCAACCGGGGCCGGGTTGATGAAGGAACGGTTTGACCGGACATGTTCCCAAGGGGATGGGGGTCATGACTTCCCGGTTCATTATTTGCTGTGGAATTAATTAATCCTGTAAAACTATGAAGGTGTGTGCAAATGTTTGTCTAGACAAGGGTTTTGCGTTTCACAGCACCCCGTTTCCCAAAGCCGTTGGCCAAAATCAGTTTAGATACCAAAATATTACAATGTCCTACTCGGAGTTCTGCAACGGTTTGCTGTGGTTTACCCTCCGTCGTGTTCCATCATTAAGGCGCTGTTCTTTCAGCACCATGCGCTCTGGTTCAAGAACGTTCCCGTCTTGAAAGGCTCTGAAATTGAGTTCGAGGTCGTGTCCGTAAATGATGTGATGATAAACATATCACTATTGTCAGGCTTACATTAGGCTAATATGGCAGATCTACATACGAATCTGACCAGCCAATGTGCGTGTGAGTGGGTGGAAGACTGCTGGACTTCCCACGTCATGAGTCCACATTGTATATGCATTATTCTTTAGAATTACACACACACCATCCCTGCTGTATATGTGCATGTATTAGACGTCAAATCAGGTCGTGAAGATTTTTGTGTAGTCGGCCCATCTGTATCTGAATCACATTATCAAATAGCTTATCGACAATTTCAGACATGCCGTTATCCTGTGTTATGTATTATGTATTAATTTTAGCAATCCCAATCCTAAAATTGCAAACTAAATAGATTTACAACAAAAATGTAAATCACATAGCCTTGTCCGGGTGTGTCTATTTTTTTGTCTCACACTTTGTGAAAGTCAGAAATTCGATCAGGCAGTTGACCCGCTAGAGGGCGATCAAGCACAGTTCAGGTTTCAGTGCATTGCAGACTAGCATGAGGCAAGGACAGTGAGCTGTTGAATAGATTGATGTATAATGTACCTTCCAATGATACTGAACAACTGCACAGCAGTTTAAGCCTAAATGTTATTTCTAAACGTGAGCCAGTTTGTAATAGTGTCAAACCTGCAGTTCAGCTGCATTATTGAATCCTAATCATCTCCAGTTAAGATGTAAAAACTTGTTTCGTAAAAATAAAAAATGGTTACATTGAAAAACCACAGCTAACCGTTAGGCCCATTGACACACAGGATCTCATTTTAGAATGTTTTTTCTATAAGGGGGCTACTGACGAAACACAGCCAACGGGGCCTTGGAGTAAAAACATTGTGTTCACAAAACAAGTGGATTGCGTTTTCATCCACAAAGCTGTTTACTTTTGTATAAGAAGTATTGATCTTTTCATTTCATTAAGCTCCCCTGGCACAACTGGAAACATCTACCAAGCCTGTAGCTCACACAGGGGAGGCCGATATTTCTCTTACATTTGTATTCACTTTAACAAGAATGTGGGGTTGGAGACCAACTAGATCTGACATCTACACACCGTGTGGTAAACTTTATTGCTGGATTTCTAGACGTGTTGTTTTACTTCCCTCTCTCCATTTTTACGTAAACAATTTACGCAAGCACTTACGTAACTACCTATAATGTAAGTATCAGGCCTATACATCGTTTTGGATGATATATCATCTTAATTTATTGTGGGCACCGTTATTATTATTTTTTCATATATCAATTACGTCGGAATAATGTAAACAAAGCATTACTTTAATGGATGGGACATGCTCCCATGTGTGTGCGGGTGTAATTGTGCGTGTGTGTGTGATCTCTAGGTTGTGCGTGAAACGAAGTTATCCATACTGCGTGCCAACAAAAGCTAACAAAAATATGTTGGTGTGTCTCTCAGACGTCCTGACACATCTAAGACTCGCCTCCGAAAATGTGCATTAATTCCAACGGCTCTCTCCACACACTAGAACAGTGACAGAAAAAGTATTTAGCTGTCTCTTAGTCATACACCATTTTTCATTTTTTATTTACGTATGCTGTAACTACAAATGCATAAATAAAAAAGTACATTTAATTCCAGTGATTCCGTGCTCTAAAATTAAACTTCTTCTAACGGGAAACTGCCCAGTTTGGGTGACATAATGGCAACTTGGATGAACTGTTGTAAGGCACAGCCTGCATTCAAATGCTCTCAGCCTAACATACTTAATTTTTGAAGACTGAAGTCTACGTTTTATTCCATAAAAAAAAATCTGATCACACCATGTACTGGTATCAATTAATTGCACGATGTTGTTTCGATTTATAATTGATAGCATGTATTTACAAACGTCTACATATTTGCATTGGCCTACATTAAAGTTGACAAGTGATACTTATTCGAATACGTACACATTATATGTATCAAAATGTTCCATTTATGCATTCATTGGTCAATTTCACAATTACAATAATTAAATAACTATGTTTAGCTGTTGAAAAGAAAATGTGCTACAGCCTCTTGTCACACGCTCTGACCGTCTCTCAACGTTCGAGTTATGCAGTCACGCTAACGCGTTGTGACTGCTCCTCTCTCTTGTGACAAAGTCTTACAGCTGCATCGAAATCAATAGACGTCAAAGAAATATGAAAACAATCATGATGGGGAACTTAAATCCTGCCTCCAAGCATGTACAGCTAATGAAAAACGTGCCCTTATTCTCAAGGCAACGGACTGATTCAACCCCAACTTTTGTCAAACTGTATTTCTTTACCTTATTCGGTTTTCCCACAGATGAGGGCAGCCAGACGCATCTGTTGGGTTTGTAGAGTAATTTGTAATTGCTGCCCTTCATGTGGTGTACAGCTTTGAACCGACTTTAATTAAAAGCATAATTAAGGGCCGGTCTTAAGCAAGACTATAAGCAGATGGTTTTCTGTCAACAATAGACCTTTTGAGGACTTCATAAACCAACTTGACACAATAGACAGCGTCTATTCATGCTTATTCAAAGAGAAAAAAAAACCTGCTTCTGAAAATGCACGTTCACACTACAATAAATAGACTTTGATACTTGTGCGATGCACATGTTTCAAAATACAAATAAATAGAGATGTCAATAAAAGTAAGGTAGCCTTTACTAGAGTATGGCTCACTCAATGTCCCACATTGACAAAAAAGGTTTGTTACATTTTGATTTACCTGCTCTGTGTGTAGTATTAACTTCATGACTGTTAAACTGCATTGTGGTCTCATTTCTGGAATACATGAAGTAAGTTTTGATATCTTGCTGTCACCCATGTAATAGTGTATCTAGTGAGTTTATTGTTGTGTTACAAGGGAATAACATTTTATCATATCCAATTGTTCATGTATTAAGAACTATACTCATTTTAACAAAGGCTTGTGCTAAATCCTTGTATCCTATATAAATTTCAAGTTTGAGCAATCTGTCTATTTTCTCATTCTCTAGCTGTAAAATGGTAAATAATTAGATTCACACACATCTTTATTTCACACACCTTTGTTTCCTGATGGATATGATAAACATGTTTCTCCAAGTGACACTTGCACACAGACACACACACACTCAAACACACACACACACACACGCGCACACAGGCACGCACACGCACACATACACACACACACATGCTGTGCTTTCCAGAGCTCTCTCTGCTGGGAGGCAGCACCTGGATAGGGAGAGGGAATTAGCATTGATATGGATTTAGTTGAAATGCAATCTTTTAAATCTTCGCAAGATGCGGGTGCAAAATAATTACAGTCTCAGCAAATTGCCAAGAGGTCAGTGTCTCCATGGATCCAACATGCTGATTCACTGACTATAGACGGTACATGAAGAAGAAAGGGGGCCGCAGTGTGAGACTGCTGCTGCAGTGTTAATGGGGAGAGTCGCTGGGGAGCAGGAAGGATACGCTTGGGAGAAAAAACTAATTCAGTGATCAACGTAGGCTGAACTTGGGTCTGCTTTGTGTTATTACTGAGTCTAATTTAGGGGAATGGACTCATATCTAATGAGGAGACGCTAGCCTGTGCTTTGGGCTTCCCTATGCTTTGTGCTGCTCTGCATGAGGACAGATGATTTGTTCCTAGTCAGCTAGAAAACATATTATTTCAAGTTTGTGTTACGAGACTATGAGAGACATTGTCTGTGGATGACAGCACATAGTGAGTTTATGAAGCCAATCTATTCTGTTAAGACCACTATTATTATAGGCAGAGTAAATTGCATTTCCTTCACTGGGAGGCCTGTTGACTTATATCTATAGGCCTATTTTGGACAAAGAAAACCATTGATTTCTAAGGATCCTTTGTGAAGATTGCTTTTGGAGTTTGAAAATGGTACCATGAAAATATTCTCAACCACCAACTGGTTCTGGGGAACATGCTGCCACATGTAGGAAGGCAAGGATAGTTGAGGTTGAGTCTGCAACATGTGAAGACTGAGGATGATAGAGAAAGAGATAGACAGACAGACAACCAAAAGTATAAAGCATGCAGTTAACAGTCCAAAACGTTGGTGAGGACCTTTCCTGTGTAGATGTATAAAATAAACAATGTATTTTTCTATTTTCTGAGGGCCTGTACGTAAAGCACCATGTATGGAGTCATTTGAACAACCGGCATGCACACATGACACCTGTCTGATGCCTGCATTTACTGATCATGAAAAAAGAGAGTGAAGGAAACAGCCTTTTATGGAAGTGGAATTTGGAATGGGTGGTTTATGTAGTTCATTGGGTTTGGGAATGTGTTTTGGAAGGCGTGTATTTTCATACCAGTTTATTTACAGACGGCTGACTATATGACTACATAGTGTGTGCCAAATATCCTGCATAGAAAATAATTGTATTTAGTGCAGAAAAAGTGAGAGCATAGCAGTCCTAGAATACAGGAATAAACTATGGGGCAGAATTCTTAACAAGAAAAATGCTGAACACTGTTTCATACCATCATCAGCTTTGATGGGAACACATTGCTGATGGTTGGTATTGAGTCTACACCTTCTGTGCTGGGCCTTAGAGAAGAATACCATTCCGCATGCTAGCCCAGAGTGCTCCAACAACAGCGCAGCGTCTATGTGTGTATTTCAAAGGCAAATCGAATGTTATCTGACACGTGTGGGGGATATCATTAGTCAAATCGTATCGAACAATGCAAATCATGATCATATACAACAGATATCAGATACAACATGCGTATAATCCACTTGGATATGATTAATTACTCCAGTTATGGCCATTAATGTCGGACCGTGCAGAGGATGTAGGCTACCGTGAGGTTTTATAAGCACGCTGGCTCGACGTCGGCGTAAGTCCCCGTTGAGACAGATCAGTTTACGCAAGGAGATGGATTCTCATTTGTCTTGTCAAGACGTCTAACATCCTCGTTAGCGCGCCTCTCCCCGCTTGTTAGCTCACAGCTTGCCATGTGTCTGCGCTAAACTTCTCACTGTCGAACAACGCGGATCAACATCAGTCCATCGATGTAGTTTTTCCATACAATTTGACTCAACATTGGTGCACGATAGGCTACATCAAAATAAATGTCGATGCCAAGTGTTTGGCAGGTGTCTGTCTCAGAGTCTCATCTGCGTCTATATTTAATCGTATTACAAGGGTCATGGAGTAAGAGCAAATCCCCGTTTCTTAATTTATATTGGCCAATTTAAAGGCAGTAGGCAAATGAACAAGACGGGCGACAGGAGACATTTCCATGAATAGGCTACTTTGGAGAATTCTCGAGGGCTCTAACTAGAACCTGAACGTTTTTACATGTTCTGTTTTAACTAAATTAAAGAAATGTTGTTATATGAACGAGGTGAGTGAAGTCTTAAGCTAATGACGGAACAGCAGACTTTCCGCTCCGCGAGCTTTCAAATTCATTGTGGATCGAACTCAGCCTTGTCACGTTGAGAGAAAGTGAATTTGTAACGTACAGGACGTGCCTGTCAACTTGGAGCAAATAGCTTCTCATCACCCCGAGGGAATGCATCTAATGTCTCAGTCAAAAGGCTGGACTAGAAGGGCAAGAAAAACACACGAAGAATTGCCCTTACCTATCAACTTATTGCAGGCCTAACGGCAAAAAACGAAATAGTTTATTATTTTTACGTTGTAGGGCCTATTTACTCACCAGAGTTATATATGGAAACACGGTAATTGTTTTATATTGTTAGTATGAAATTAGGTCATGGTATCCCAACTGAATGGTGGCATATGCCATTTATCATGGACTAACTGATTGCGCATTTATGGGCAGAAGGGAGTTAGGGCTAATTGCCAAATTATATGTTTAATTGCCTTGATATCCCGGGATAAATTAGGCTAGGCTATATATCTGACATGGTTATATTATCGCTGATGATCTTAGTCTTGCATTTTGTCAACAGCAAGTGAAGGATACCGCATATCTGATCATTTGATAATATGTTCAAATGGGTTTTATAAACCCATTTAAGCCCGTCTGGGATCACAAAGTAAGCCTAAGGTGCTAGAGTTTCGCTGTTGATATCCAAAATATCACGGTATTTTTTTTTATCAGAACCCAGTTAAAAGGTAAAGTTATGGTACCCTTACATCATTAGACGTCCATTCCACAAGACTTGACACCATGGCTTAAATATGCATAATGTATATGCGCCTAGAAAACAGCCCTTCCACAAGGGGTGCTCGCGGTATCCTGAAGTTCACACCTGCATAAGGTATATAACCACTTTCATCACTTTAAACCTTTTCATCGCCGTACACAAATGACTTGGGTCAGTGCAGTGGGCCACTTGTCATCACGCTCTATAGTTCCTAGTAATATATGTATAGGCTGTATATGCTCTGAGTCTGTGTAGTTCATTATCCCATATAGCCTAACCTATTAAAGTGTTGTGATTTTTGTCAAAAAAAAAATATATATATAATCGCTAATGGCATTAGCGATTTCTTGTGATTGAGTGCTTTATAATACTTTAGCTTGCTTTATCATATAACTATTATTATTTGTAGGCTAGTGATAGACTAGTCGTTATACAGGCCTAAACTTCCTATCCACGGTAGGTTATCATAGACATTTTTACACTTTGTAAGTTTCACATGACACACACACACGTGCACACACACATATACACACACACCATGCCGGCTAAAGAAGAGGGGGTACGGCTCGTTGGCCAGATTTAAATTTCCGCCTGATCAGTTTCTGGAGAGGAGCAATGGAGAGAGTGCGACAGCACCTGGCGCGGCTTTAACATCCCCTTGCGCCTTATTGACAGCCGCATAAGCGGGGAGAGGCCACAGTTTCCAGTGGTGATTTGGACAAAACCGGATTATATTGCATTCTTTTTTTTCTAGGGCTATCTATCAATCTATCTGTTTATCTATCTATCTATCTATTATCTATATATCTATAATCTCAGCAAAACAAACCTTGGGAATTCTCATCGATAAAATAAACATTAGGGCTCTTGGATTTTTTTTACACATTAGCGTGTATTAGCGTTTTTATTACGTCTCAAGAACGTACACGAGTTTGAACATCCCCTTCCATCTTTCCATCTCTCCGTTAGGGAAGTGCTAAGTGGCGTCTAAAGTGACGTATTGAGGCGCTCTGGCCAATCACTGACAGCTTGGAGATGATATTAGCTGAAAGTTAGTTGTAGATGCGACAGTCTTTTTATTCACAACGATGTAAAAACCATTTGGCAATAATATAAAAAACACGGGAGTCCAAACTTTGTCTTTTTCACATATCCGGGTCTATGCTATTGGAGCAAAAACACGGACTGGAGTCAAACACGAAGTGGATTGTCTTTGTACCAAGCGCAGGTAAGATAATGTCTCTATGGCTACATGAGAGCTGAAAGCTATGTGACATAACTTCTCGATAAGGCTGTTTAAAAACTGAGTTTTAAAGGAGAGTTTGCTTCGAGAAAGTCGAGACAATATGATTGGCGTCGCATTATGAATGGGCCTTTACGGCATTCATCATTGGCCCATTCAACATGCACACAAAGAGCAGGGAAACAGCTCAATCAGTATCAGTGTAGTATAGACTACAGAAAGTGTTGTTAATGTGTTGGTCGTATAACATAATACAGGCCAATTGCGTCAGAGCGACACAGGCCTTCAGCATCTATAGCCAAGTGATCTGAGTCAAGCTCAATGCAATCATATTCGTTCAATTATCTGTCAAATGTAAGAATCAATCAATGGTTTCGACCTTAAACCGATTGTTTGCTTTAATGTATATAGGCTAGGCTGTGTGATTCACAACAATGAGCAGCAGGCCCGTATCACAGTGTACCAAAATGAAAGTCCAGCATGAACTCTTGTAATCTATCGGTTTTATAACCAGACATGATAACTGCATGGGTGTGATGGCTTTCCGCAAACTATCCAAATAACTCAGTCGAGGCCCCCAAGTATACTGAAAAACAATCCTCCAAACATCAAGCCACCTTCCTGAATTAGGTTTATTTAGCACACAGTTTCCCCTCATATAACTATCCCCGAGGAATAGCAGATGAAACTTGTTGAAACCCATGAAGAACACAAGTCAAATAATTTGAGTAATTCGAGGAATCCATGAACTTGAAATGTCATTCTATATGTAGGCTACTGACAGCTTTTGGGCTACTGGAACATGGCTTTTTCCCCACAGGAAAAAAAAGAAAATTGAGAAATATATAACACCAATTTGATTACTATTAGAATGTAATCAGCATAGAATAATTTGAATAGTTTTTATGACAATATCACTTTGAAAATTCTGTTTTCATGTTTTATCGGCCTACTTCATTTTTACAGGATAACATAGTGCCAAGCGCAAGTTTCACTAAATAATGTATTCTCACTCTCCTGCATCTCACCCTTTCTGCCACTGTGTTTCCATGGATGACGTCAGGCGTGTTCACCTCCCACCCCTTATGATTTCTTGTTCACAACTTTCTGGAGGAGCTTTGCCCCAGGGCAAACACAGCGACAAGATGGCATTCTATTCCCATGGTCTTTGAGCTCTCCACTGCTAATCCCAAAGTGCGCTAATTGTCTGCAGAATTTTGTAGCTCGTGGATACCTCTCACTATTGCTCAAATGAATGGATTTGGCTTTACATTTGTTTGGTTTTCCCGGTCCTTGGTTTCAACAAGTTCCAGCTACTAACAAGTCAAGAAACAAGATCACTCAACCACAACAGGATAAAAGAGGGATTAGACAACTTCTCAGCGAAGACATAAGTGATCCAGGGGTGCTATTGTTTACGTAGCATTGAAACAACAGGTTGAACTGGGATCTGTTTATTCAATGGAGTGACGAACACAAACTGGGTTTGTACTTTCTAAGATAATGATTGTGGTTGGGTTATATATAAACTGCACTGCGTCTCATGTGACTGAAAACGACATTTTCTCATCATCAGAACATAACATTTTTCCGTTATCTTACTTTGATGTGCATCTAGACTAGGCAACCCCTTACAAATCCGATACGTTTGCCATGCAAACTCTGAGAAGTCATTGGCAACTAAAAAACAAGTGAGTTTATTCACATTTTAAGCCACTTACGTTCATAAACCATGACTTGAAATACACACTATGTAATGCAAATGAAAAAGGTGGCGCCTCTCAGAAGGTAGCCTAGTCAACATCGAACTGAATTCTGTTAACCGAATTACAGTAGACAAACTAGACAGTAGACATGGTAGTATTTTTACGTCAGAAGGCAAACATTTAGTGCCAAGCATTTAAGTTACACTATGTTGTATCTACTTAACAAAATCAAACTTTACAAAGTTCCGGAACCTGACAGCAGGGACACTGCTCGATCGCATTGTCCCTTCGTTCGCGTACTGCCAAACAGTTAAAAGAAATACGCACAAAACTATGAGCGCTATGTCCTAATTTGCAGTTGATTAACAGATATTCCTAAAAGAAGAAAGGACTGAACTTTACTGAAAATATTATCCGGAGTGGTATAGCTTCCCCGCGGGAACTGGAGATGACAGTGCATGACGGCCCCGCAGCTCATTATCCCACTCCCTTTCAGCCTGTCTTTCATTGCCATGCAAACTCCCTGGCAGTGTCGTTTGTCTCCTCATTGTACTATAGTTGGGAATGCAATGGTTGTCAGGACGCTTATTCAGTTTCGAGATAGTTTATTGATGAGCTCTGACTTTTAGCACTTTTCACATGTCAGAGGAAGTCAAGTGTATGCGTCCACAACTACATTTTATGCTGTGCGCGTACACTTTCCCTACACCCCCAATCCCCCCTCCCCCTTCGGTCTTCTCGACCCGGAATCTGTTGCATAGGAACAAACGATTGGAACACCCCTAGTCCGAGACTGGTACTCGAAGTGTAACCTCAACTACTGGCACGGAGGGGTTTCTTTGGTGTGAACTGGGGTGTGCATTGATGTGCGTTGAGGAGTGTGGTCGTGGCTGCAAAGACATTTCCTTATTTAGTGTCTATTTAAAAACCTTTGGCACCCCATGGTTTTAGCCTTCATCGACGTAGTATCAAAGAAGTAAAGATACAAATTGAGGCAGCCAACAGAAATGATCCCCTACTGAATAATCAATTGTTTTGCGCTTGTTAATTCATTAAAAACATGTTTGTTCACGGAATATCAATGACAAGTCCTAATTTTTCTAAAACAACAGTGAAGTCAGACTGTTAAGGAACAAAAAGTGGATCTTAGTGACTGAGAATCATCAAAACTGGGATTACGCATTCTATCTTCATTCAAATCAGGATACCCACGACACATTCATACGTATTTTGCCGTGGTCTAACTGCCCCTGCGTCAGATAATTTAGCGGCCCGTAAATGATCAAAGATGAAGTTAGACTGTAAACGGTTAATGCTGATCCGCTTGGGGTCAGCGCGCACCATGTGCTCGATGCCCGTGCCTCCATTTGTAACTCCAGGTTCACGGTTAGTGTAGAAAAAGCCCGTCTGCTTTTCGCGAAGGCAACTGAGGCTGCGTGTCCGAGATGCACTTGCCATTCCTTCCATAGGTCTCAATAGCATGCAATAGCATTTACTGAAAGCTGTATTTGTATAGCATTGTTTGTGTCAGAGAAAGAGAGCGAGGGAGAGAGTATGTGTGTCTTCGTGAAAGAGAGAGAACGAGAGAGAGACATAGAAAGACAGAGAGAATTTGCATGTGTAGAGTGATTAGTGGGTTTTGAAAAGCTAAGGCTCTGCCCCGTTTCCCGCTCTGGCAGCGCGAGGTATGAGGAAGTGTTTCTCTGGAGCATGATGACAGAGGTCAGCCACCGCTAATGGGCCAGAGAGGAAGAGGAGAGGAGGAGAGGCACACACCAGGAACAGAAACACACATGCATTTAATACTCGAGTGGTACTACCATCTCCAATAGGAATAGGTGCGCCTGCCCCCTCTCTCTGAGACTCTCTCTTTCTCTCTCTTGCCCACTCACTCACGAGCGCACATTTTCAGTCTCGCGCAGTCCTGACATTTCATTTTATTGTCAATCTCTGCTTCCTTCGCAGGGATTTCTTTCTCCATTCAAGACCACTTGGAAAATATATCACAACGCTATAACTCTACCGAAAGGGTTACATCCAAAACTGTGGCTCCCGTTCTTCAACGCTCAGTCATCACCAAGGACTCTGGCAGCGGAGCGCAAGATGCCTCAAAAAGGTAATTACCGATTTAATAACACTTCATCCCATTCTTTCGTACGACGTGTGTTATCTTCTTACACCAGAATCTCACCCAACACTTCAAATAGTCAAATTCAAACGCGTGTTATTTGCTAATTAGAATATCAAGCCAATAAATTGCACGTGAGATAAACAGTGAAGTAGAATGGTCTCGAAAGTTTCGTGTGCTGGTCGAATCGAATCGAGCTCTGCAGCGTCCGTGTTAGTTTTGAGAATTTTGGATCACTTATTCGTGTGTTTATATGGTGTTATTTGAAGGATTAGTTGGTGCTTGAAAATAGATTAATTCTTATTTTTGACAGGAAAGAGTACAAAGTCAGTTTAGGCCATAGCTGTGATCAGTTCTGCGAATGGGACGCAATGATCCGATGAGGAGGAGTGTCAGCTTGAATCATGTTGTCAGACCCACCCGGGCAACACCATCACAAACACTACGAGAAAAACTTTTCCCAAAGTATAATGCATTGCCAATAATGCATGTTAATAATTTCTTATATTCTATTTAATTCATAAACTGACTAAGGCTTTAACATTAAAATGTCTCTGGTACGTGAAATACTATTTTCGACTTTTTTAAATGAATATACACATATCTGATTTTAAAAATCAAGGCAAAATAAAAATGATTGTTGTATATTAAAATGATATTTTCTGCAGATTATGAAGTGCAGACATACACAATCTACAACTGGAATTGCACAGATTGTGGCAACGAGGCCGTGACAGATTGATTTAGTTATTTAATAACATATCTTTCGTCAAATGCATCATAATTAAATAGGACAGTTACTAGGATTAATTGCGTAAATTAATTAGGTTGATTCGATTTTCAAGGTGATTTCTCAATTTAGTTGACCGTTATAAATTAATCAGGCTACTCTTAATTGGTATGGTTTTGGTAACTGTTACTTGGCAGGGCCATGGTTTAACAATGATTTAGCATATGCTTTACATCGATTATGCGTAAACATAAATATGACAGGCTTGATCAGGATCATACCTTCCAATAGTATAAAACATCAGTTATGTTTTGATAAAAAAAAAATTGAAACGTTTCTTTGAAATATCTCCACATATTGTGTTGCACAGCTTGGTTCGTTTATTTGTGAATGCCCACTGTAAATACACACACAGTCCATCGCCTGTTTAAAAAGGAAAAGATAAAAAGGGACAAAATCAAAGCCAGGACTATAGTTCCTTAGTGGCCTCCTTTTCGGCAAATGTTTTGAATGGGCTCTTTATCGCAATTGTCTTTTTCAAATTGAGCTCCCCACTGCGCTGTTGTGTCTTTTTTTACAACTTCTAACGACACACACCGGTAACACAATTACCACTGGATATTTATAACGAGAAATTGCTTTCTATTTTCCAAAACGAACTCACAAAAAACTGAGGGCTACGGGCACCGGGTCATGGCGAGCGGCAAATAAATGTGGCGGAGAGGGGAGGTTGTTGTGCAGCGCTGTGTGTAGCAGGAGGGGGTTGCTTGCAATCCCTTCAGTTCTTTGTATCCCTTGGAGTTGTTGGTACGTTTAGTTCGATGCTGTGTAGCTAGTTAGGGAGCCTGGGTTTTCCTCTCTGGGTTGTGCTGTAGGAGCAGAAAGGACGCCATTGTTGAAATTCTGCAGGCTTTGTTGGCCAGCATTCACCCCCTCCCGATTTCACTTTTCCGGGCAGCCAAGCGAAGCAGACAGCGTGTGTCACTGCACCAATACGTCTAAAGAGACCGTACACGTAGCGATATTACTTAACTCCGTGTGGGGATAATATTTGCAGACGCACAATAAATAAACAAATTAATTGTAAAATTCACTCTACACGGATAGGCCTACTTTATAAACTTTGCTCTTGCACGTCTCTGGCCAACCATGGATTGTAATGAAATGCTAAATAGTTTCCGAGTTATTTCTTCATATGCAAATGTATGGTAATATCCATAACTTTATGCATGAACTTCACCCTTAATGGAACACTGCAAAAATGCCTAACCTCAATAAGACTCTCATAGGTGAAAATATTGTAGTTAAGTCGCAGTTAAAGAAAGAAAAAAAAGATAAGATAAGGTGTACTAATAAAATGTTTTGCTTTGTCCTAGGGAAGTATTAACTAGAGAACAGCAGATGAGTGTCTTTAAATTGTTTTAAGCGGACAGTCCACACTGTTTCCAGGCAAGTTAAACACTGAATCCATACCATAGCCTTAAATCACAAAAAGACAAATGTTAAACTAATTGCTCTCATATTGTGGAATATGAATGCACAACCATTTGCATCCTAAGTTTAGTCTTGTACAACACTGTGTCTCCCTTTTGTAAATGTGTGATTGCACAAGTCTATGTGATACATCTATCTATCTTATTATAGTGCCGATCCTGACCTCTCTTTCCTGTCTCTGTGTGACTAGAGTACTATAACCGGGCCACCTGGGAGTCTGGAGTAGCATCCATGATGCAGAACAGTAAGTCATGTTTTATATTATCTTGTGGTAATGAAAATGACTGGGGAGTAAGGTCTGTTAGGTAAAAACTACAAGGAGATGAAGTAGATATAAACTTGTTGGTCTGTCATGAATTGCTGTTGGTGTGTGTGCTCCCTATTTAAAAAGTTTAATCTTATGGATTCAGATAGTGTTCTATTATTGGGCAGAGGCATATGTACAGCTGGCTTTTTATTTATTGATAACATGTAGGCCTAAATATGTGAGTGAGAGAATAGTAGTTAGCCACATAGAAATAACTGCAATGCGATGTTCTGAGAATTTCCTCAAACATGAATGCTTAAAAAAAAGCATTAATAGAAAACTATTGTGTCAGAGATGCCAGGAGAAAGAAAGAAAAAGAAAGAAATAATGAGAGAATAAAAATACTTGAGATGAGTGAAAAAGCTGCTTTGAATGATAAATTATTGTAAATCCGACTGAACTAATGTAAGCAGTGTGCCAATTCCCATCCTTGCTTAGGCATGCACTAAAGGACATTGCATGCGTCTCCTTGGTAATGTGTTGTGTTTATGAAGATGTTTTTCCTATCCACAGTGTGTGGGTGAAATAATGTGCTGGGATGACACTTCCACAGTCTATGTTTATGAAATACATTGGTCCTGTAAACCTCAGTACAGATCCTAGCCTGGCAATTTGTGATGTGTAAACACAACCAAGGAATAGGCAACAAAAAAATCCCTTCAAGGTATAATTTGCAAGAGTGGATTGTTTTGACAGTGAAGAGAACAAATCTAGAATTGCAACATTGATCATTTTGTGTGATTGTCAGAATGGTAAATGATACATATTTTCTTTCTTAATGCTGGACAAGAGGTGTATGACATCTGTAACGAAGGTGTGTGGAATGGCTTACTCTTATTCTTCCTCTCAACTACACTTGTTTGTTGCAGTATGTTTTCACCGCCTATAATTCACAATAATACTAAAAGTGTTGCCTTGGCCTTTGGTATACTTACTTTATGGATATTGTCATAGCCAGTGCAGAATAAACATTTACAAAAAACTTTTATGGGAGTAGATTAAAGGGAAAGATGTGACGCCTACACTTGAAAGACATCCAACCAAACAAAGCATTCGAATCTAGGTCATCTGAAGTAGGGCAGATGAAATAATTGAGCGGTGATGTGGACTCCCATATTTCCTCTCTCACAATGGTAAATTCAAGGCTCTCGAAAAATCTACATATCCAAGAGAGCTGCGTTTGTTTATTGTTATTAGGCTATGTGCACTTGTGTGTCAGGCCGAATTATTTAGGCCACTTTCAAATGTATATTATCGGTTTAATATTTAAATGCAGTTATTTTAACATGCAAAAATACGCCTGGGAACTGTTGCTTTCCCTTATAATTTTTACAAACGACGAAGTTAGTATTGAGTGATGTCCTGAACGAAATAACTGTGAGGACATCATTCGGGTTGAGGCCTTCAGATTGTCTAAAGGTCGCGCTGTGGGTTTTGTGTTAATAACTCCTGGTGTCCACGAGACTGAGCGTCCAAATTGACACCATATGTCTTTCTATTAATTGACTCGCACTAGAATAGAAGGCGCATAATCATGGCCACCAGGCGCGATCGACACCACTTACCGTGGGGAATTATATAATGATTAAGACTTAACCTTTGGAGCGAACGTTTTTATTTTCTTATAGGCCTATGCGTTTTCAGTTATCTTCAAAATGTATTTGAGCACTAGAGAGACTCTTAAATCCTATAAATCTTCAATATGCTTCCCTCATCTGACCTATTAAATACACAATTGACAAATTATTTAATCCGGGATTTAACCTAAAAACAATACAATGCAGAGGATTTAGCCATTTTCAGTAAATTCCTGAGTACATATTTAAATAAAATGTAAGCATAGTGCATGACGACATTTTATGCATGGCAATAAATGTAAACATATTTACAATAACGTCTTCCTACTAAAAATAAAAATAAATGTCTACCAAATGTAACATTCAACAAGAAATTACCTTATTGTCACAATGGAATAGCAGTAAGCATTAGCACATACACCATACAGTACAACCTCTCTTGCAGACTTGATACAAGAGTGTAAATATAGGCCGTGTTGCTCTGTCGTTTGGAGAGAAAAAAACAGGAATGTCACTTTTGATATATTGAGAGCGGTGCGCGCCTCCATTCTCGTGCCCGTGCACAGCCCCCTGGCTACCATAAAACGAAGCTTCCCTTGAAGGGTAAATGAGTAGAGTCCAATTTAGTCTGAGTGATATCCAAATGCAGACAGAAAGGGTCGTTTTATCATGCTACTATTTGTCGTGACGATGCGATTTTCAAAAGCATAGCAGTGTCATGAAGTGACATGCCTGCCACAAGTGCTTCAACTGATCTTCTCAATTAGCCTTCCATGCATGATCCAGGGCGACTTCCGCCTATTTCCAGAAATTAAGATCAAACTTGACGTGCAGCTAGCTTTATTTTAAAGACAAATGTCAGACAGCCTCATCATATTTCCCGCTCTTCTATATTTGGAGCTATTTATTGCTAAGGAGCCCGTGCTCTTGGAGTCAATTTAACGGGAGGCTTCGAAGGGAAGGGAGCGGAGAGAGCAAGCGCACTACAGAGAGGCTTTCTGTCCGTTTATCTTCAGGTTTGGTCTGATTTTCGTCTGGGCAATCTTTACTTCTGGATATACTGTTAATTAACTGGCATGAAAATACCTGGTTTTGTAGGTGTTTATAGCGTCTGCTGGGTAATATCAAGTTGACACATAATGGGATTAGGGGACGATTTGTGTTTGTAAAAGTATTGGCATTATACGGTAATCACTACTTCGTAAGGCTGTCGCAAATAGTATTATGCTGTTTGAGCTGTTTAAGGTCTTTGCAAAGATGCGTAAATCTCGGCTCAGTGGGCTGGAGATGTTTTGGTCGGGATCATACCGCTGACACGTAATCAATGTTCTGCATGTGTGACTAGAACAGGATTGTTTCAGATAATGATATTGCAAGCATTTCCGGAAAGCATTTCAAACATATGACAGATGAACAATGGCAATAATTACTGGGTATGCTAATTCCAACGTGGTTTCCCCCATCCCCCTCCACACACACCCGTGTTGCTGAACCTTCCATTTGCCTTTTTCTGTTATGCTTACTAACTTGAGTATTTTTTTTTTAATTTTCGGGGCACTGTTAATCATTAAATGCTTGCATCTAGGAGATATGTTGGCCTTTTTATATTAATCACGAAATATTTGATTGAACTAAGGAGCGCGTGAATCCTTGTCTCCTCAGGTCACAGCGGAGTGAACCAGCTCGGCGGCGTGTTCGTCAACGGGAGACCCCTACCAGACTCTACCAGACAGAAAATAGTCGAGCTTGCTCACAGTGGCGCGCGGCCGTGCGATATCTCCAGGATTCTGCAGGTGATTGCATCCCATCCCTTCACTGCGCACGCACGCACGCACAGTCTAAATGTGATTCATAATGGAATGGTTTCACTGTTGAGTGATTCTAATAACGGAATGCAAACCCATTACATTTTGTTTGAGACCAATACGAATTTAAAAGGCTCTGAATTTGCATTGTGAACATTGCAGCACAAGTTGGCAAAGCGCATCGAGGCATTCGGTGAGACTTGGCCTAAAGTTGGTTTGAATGTGGGCTAAATGGCATTTACATTGGTAAACAATGTTGTCTATGAGCATAATAATTCAGGTGACATGCAATCAGAATGTATTGCATTCCAAGGACATTACAACACGACAGCAATTTATTTTTTACAGAGTCTTAAAAAGGGCCTAACATGGCAGATCCAAGCAAGATGCATTTTAAAAGTGCAAGTTAAATATTGATATAGAATTTAAGGTATATTTCTTGTGTTGTAGACCCATGCTGATGCAAAAGTCCAAGTGCTGGACAATGAAAACGTAAGCTTAACATTGTTTGAAGAATACTCATATAATTCGCATTAGTCTTAAATAATGTATGTGATTTGTGTCTGTTGTTTTCTATACAGGTATCCAACGGCTGCGTGAGTAAAATTCTCGGCAGATACTATGAGACTGGCTCCATCCGACCACGGGCAATTGGAGGTAGCAAACCGAGAGTAGCCACTCCTGAGGTGGTCGGTAAAATTGCTCAATACAAGAGGGAGTGTCCATCAATCTTCGCTTGGGAAATCCGAGACAGACTGCTTTCCGAGGGGGTGTGCACAAATGATAATATACCCAGTGTAAGTTCATTGAGTGTAAGTTACTATCATTTCATACGCTCAAAATAAATTCAGTTAATATAACCGCAATGCTCAACTGGCCTCCATTTTGACGTGGAAAGCCACCGCTTTTACACATTGCTAACGCCATATAATTAAAATGTCATTGATTATTGGTTTAAGCATATATGCCACTAAAATGTTCTTCACAACCATATGTGAATACAATACATACTGTTATATAGTATATACACAGACAAAAATACACGTTTTAAGACTAACTGCCATCAGTAAAAGATGAGCGCCGTGTAATTAATGTGAGGCATTTTTGGTTTGTCTTTCAGGTGTCATCGATAAACAGGGTACTGCGCAACCTGGCTAGCGAGAAGCAACAGATGGGCGCAGATGGCATGTATGAGAAGCTGAGGATGCTGAACGGTCAGACGGGAACGTGGGGGACCCGGCCGGGTTGGTACCCAGGAACTGCAGTGCCGGGACAGCCCAACCAAGGTGTGTGCAATCACCTGCATTTGCAGGCAGGAATGAATGATGATGATAATCACACACACATCGGTTTTATTAGTCTATTATTGTTATGATTATGATTAAGTGTATTGTTAACATTGTTATTAAGTTTTATAAGTATTATGATAGCCTAACATCTCTAATATTTGTATTATTTATTGTTTAACGTTATAAAAAATTGATGTGTAGGCCTAATAATTAATTTCATGTTTTAAATAACCCACAAATGTTGGCCTACCTGCATAACTGTGGTGGAATGCGTGAATCCACGGCTCTGTCAAATTCCTATAGGCTATTGATTAATTAACGAATATGTTTTTGTAATGGTCCATTGAGAACCAGCTTATCGGTTGATTTATTATCAAATGACATCTGGCAGATAACTAATTATCAACAATGACGGGCAGATTTATTTTCTTCGTTTTTTCTTCCGGTCACTCCTTTTTGGATGCATATTTATGAACTTGAGGAGTTAGCACTTTGAATGCTCTCTCTTGCACGCCCTCACCAAAGCAGCCCAAGGATGGAAACAAATCATGAGGCAGTGTGCGGGATATCTCTACAAAGGCTGTTTCTGTCACACGCAAGAACTTGTTATGGGAACTGCTCTGTCGCTATGTAATTGCTCATTAGAGAACGTTTTGTTTCTCATTAGGGCGACATGAATAAGCGTCTAGTTTAGTGAGACAGCTGTAGAAATGTTCCGCAGGAGACCTCTGGACACGATATGGCACCACTTGCCAATTAGACATGTCAGTTTTAAGTGAACCAAACAATATAGGATGGACACACTATACAAAGAGACTTTTTCTCCCCATTTTGATGTCTCTCTGTGAAAACAGCTTCAACCCGTTTAGATGTCGACAACCCCTTCTGCCTCGCTGTAGGACAAGTATTCATTTAAAACAAAATCCTAGCGTAACTTAATTATTTTTCTTTATTCAGATACAGACTACAGTAGGCTTCTGGTTTGTTTTAGGCCTATTTATTTTTAAGTTTACTAATCTATAGCCTAATACACTTCAGGATGAGGGAATACATAGGCTAATAGTCAATTAATCGTTAGGTCTCGCTGTTAGGCTATCATATATATAATATATATTATTAAACACAGAATAACGACAACAAATTAACCATTATATAAGCCTACTTTTATAACAAGCATGATAATAATAATGCAAATGCGCTCTTTATTTGATAGGCTATAGGTAGGCTACAGGCCTTTATGCTAACCTTACACTGTAGCGTGTGAGATAACCATATCTTAAGATCATTTTCTTAACGCACCGACATAAGTGTCTCTACTTCCGTGAATTTCAGCGACATTAAGAATCCATTACTCCCGCAGCATACGGCACGGAGAGGTCTCAGAGGGAGACAAATATGGTCTCAATCTGATAAATGTCACGCAACAGTGAATAAAACACTGGCTTCATCGAGAGTGACAGCTCCCCAAAAAGAGGGGTGAAAGCTTTCACCGGCGATTTCGTGTTTTTAGGGATCAACGTGACAGTTTTTTTCTTATCTCTTTTTCTCACCGACCACTAAAGCCGTTTAGGGGGTTTAGACACATTCCCTTTCAGAAGGCCTTACAATGTTGCATGTCTAGAGCAAGATGCCGAGATCGGTGCATTATATTTCTGCCTAGTTTTACGCCTCATTGATTGTGACACGTGATAGGCCTATGGGATGGTTTTCTTTCGCCAGCGTTTTTTTTTATCCAAAGAAAACAAATCCAAAATCAAGCGACAGTTGGTCTGGTTACGGGATAATAGGACACACATTCGCTGCTTTTGACGGATTAGCTCTGAGAGAAGGCATGTAGCATACTGGGCACCAATAGCCTTTCTCTCAGCACACAAGAGCCAGTTAAAGAAGATAACTTAATCATCTCATTTGACACACACCTCGTTCTTAATAATGCTTTGAAATGTTCCACAACAGTTCTACATTCAAAAAAACAGAACATTTAAGTTTAAATTTATCCTAAATTAAAGTGATAGTCTACACCATTGGGCTGTTTACTGATTTGCTTGACGCAGTAGCAGTGACTGAAGTTTATTGAGATTTAACCATAGCCTACGCCAGCTTATTTGTCCACGTAGCCAATGGCCTTATCCATACCACCATATTCTCTGGGCCCTTCCCTAGCGTCCTATCGTTCGAGGGGAAATATAAGCGTAGCCGCATTACAATACAATAATTTCTAGTCATCAAACTGTCCAAGCAGTAGGCGATCCGATATTCAATTAGGCTGCACATGTGACGCTAAACAAGTGAACTAGCGCTAAAGAGTGAAGCCCGTCAATTCACAGCCGGTTTCTCTGTCTCTCTTATGTCGCAAACAGGGTTTCAGTACAATGTGTATAGTATAATGCGTCCCTTTCAATAACTGAACGGGGTGTTTTCTTTTCATGGCTTGAAGAAGGCATAAATCCTAACTTGTGTTCAACGGGCTGAAGCCGAAAGACAGTGATTAATGATGGTGCTGCGTAAAGGTTAATACATTGAGTTGAAAAGTCCGTTGACCGGAATCTTCAAGATACAATGAGGAGCACTGCAGGCCGAGAGAGAATCCTTTTGTCGTCTCTTCCTTCAATTGTGTCCACAAAATTCTGTCCACGAAAGTTTGCCAACCCTTCCACAGTCTGTGAAGTTCCTTATTCTCCCCTGGTATTGTCATCATGAAATGCGGTCCCCTTTATTCAAGTGTTATTTGGAAAAAGGTGTTGGTGGTCAGCTCCATTGGCGGTACAAATGTACACATGGTGGCTGTAATGACGAGTTCAAAAGAAGGCAGTTGAAAGTTTAAGGTTAACGGTTATTCAAAAATATCTCAGGGGATGTGTAGTTAAATGGATCGTTTTTCCTTTTTTTTGCCCCCAGATGGCTGCCCACAGTCAGATGGAGGGGGAGAGAACACTAATTCAATCAGTTCAAATGGGGAGGATTCAGATGAGACCCAAATGAGACTTCAGCTGAAAAGAAAACTGCAAAGAAATCGTACTTCATTCACACAGGAACAAATAGAGGCACTTGAGAAAGGTAAACGGCACCCAATTTCACCTGTCTAGCTGCTATCCAGATGAACATTATTGCATAAATAAAAACTGTCCTGTGATTATGTACGTCTAATATAGAGTTTCTTTGTATTTGTTGTCCTCACAGAGTTTGAAAGAACTCATTATCCGGACATATTTGCAAGGGAAAGACTGGCGGCCAAAATCGATCTCCCTGAGGCTAGAATACAGGTAGGACCATAGAGTTTGTGTAGTTCATAACCGACGACCACTTGTCACTATTCCAAGATGTGCCATTTCATGTAAAAGTGACAAAAATGTGAATTAATGATTTTTTTAAACGTGGTTTCAGGTGTGGTTCTCCAACAGAAGAGCCAAGTGGAGGAGAGAGGAGAAACTCCGCAATCAGAGACGGCAGGCCAGCAACTCCTCCAGCCACATCCCCATCAGTAGCAGCTTCAGTACCAGCGTCTACCAGCCCATCCCACAGCCCACAACGCCAGGTGAGAGACAAAGCTCTAAGCTGATGACTTTAAGGGTTAAGCTATCCCTATCCCTCTCTCCATCCCTAACCCTCAGCATGTGTGTGTGTGTGTGTGGATATGTTTGAGTTTTTTCTCCATATTGGTCATCGCACTATCACTGGAGCCAGCAATGATGACTTGGGCTCTAAAAATAACCCTGCAGTCTGTCGAAATGCTGACGTCTTCTCTATCTCCTCCTCCTCCTGTCCTGTCCTCTCCTCTGCTCCTGCAGTATCCTTCTCATCTGGCTCCATGCTGGGCAGACCAGACACAGCGCTCACCAATACGTACAGCGCCCTGCCACCCATGCCCAGCTTCACCATGGCCAACAACCTACCTATGCAAGTAAGTAGCAGTTCAGTGTCAATGTAACAAAACAACAATATCAATTCGACCCAGGAATGCTGAAGTGTTGAGTATGTGTAAATATGCTCACTTACGCAAACAAAAAAAAATCTGTGTTTCAGTAGTAAATCCATCTCAAATGGAATCTCGTGTGTTTTACACAAAAACTCTCTAGTCACAGATGTCCAAAGTAGCCACAGAGCTAAATGAAGATAAATAATTTCACCTTAGGTTCCCTTGATGTTATCTATAAACAATGATGCTGATGGAAGGCTTGAATGTGCTATTTCCCCTCAGGGTCCGGTACCCAGCCAAGCACCCTCGTACTCCTGCATGCTGCCCACCAGCCCCTCCGTGAACGGGAGAAGCTACGACACCTACACACCCCCTCATATGCAGGCACATATGAACAGCCAATCAATGGCCGCTTCGGGCGCTACCTCCACTGGTAAGCAAAGAATTAACTTACAATTCTTCACCGGGGCACTCAAAACTAGCCAAATGATGAACATAACAGGATGTATGTGGATATAGTTGGAAAAGAGAATGCAGACAAGAAGAGCAGGTGCATCGAAATCGGTCTTTATTCATGTTCACTTGATGTAACAGACGAAACACTGTCAGGAAGTTGCGCGGCACGTGTGCTACCATAAATCCACTCCTCTCCTGTGTCAGGTCTCATCCTGCTTACAGTGTCTGTGTGATGCTGTGTGTCTCTTGAACTCATCCGTGTCTCTGTGCTTGACCTGTCAGGCCTCATCTCCCCCGGAGTGTCTGTTCCAGTCCAAGTCCCAGGCAGTGAAGCGGACATGTCCCAGTACTGGCCCAGGCTACAGTAGGGCTGTACGTGTCATCATTGTGCGACTCCCTCCGCTCTCCCTTGGCGGACCAGAGTGTCCATCAGTATTTCATCACAGACCTGAGACTCTCCTGACAGACTCTTATGAAGAGACTCTTTTGTACTGGGATTGTGCCATTCTCCACTGTTTGGACACAAATACTTGAAGGAAAGAAGAAAGAAATAAAGAAAGAGAGACGGAGCGAAAGAGAGAGACTAATGGACTTCTGTAAAGTGCCCTGTGTAAAGAATCTCAATGGGGTAAAAATTATCTCTGTTTTCAGTTTCCAACTTATGTCATTTTTCGTGTATTTGTATATGGCCAGTTGTATGTCATGATAAAAAAAACTGATGGAACCGTGAAACCGAGTCTTGCTCGCTTCTCATGAAAACAGGAACATTTGTGAAGCTTTTCTGCCATGATGAATAGTTTTTATCAACGTATTTCAAGAACCTCTACCTGTCTGTCTGTATACAGAATGTGGACTCTGGAAAAAAAGTTTATATCGTTCCAAAGCAGAGCTGGACTTGAAGCCACTAGCTGAGGATTTGTTTCTTTGGTCATTTTTTCCAAAGCTTGCTTGGGAAGCGTAAAACTCTGAAGAGGGAGAAAAAAACTTCTGGTAGCTAAAACGGTAGATTGTGTCTTCGATATAATTCAGTTTGTTATGTCGAAATGTAAGTATTTGTCTTCCCTGGCAAACTCCTGGAACAATTTCTATAATAAAATGAATTTCATTTATATTTCTCAGAATATTCTATATATGTTTTATACATTATTATTTTTCATTCATTCGTAAATACATTTCCTTCAATCAAATCCATGTTTTGTGTTATGAATAGTGTGTAGTTGTGTGTTTGCCTTATACATGTGCAACAGAACTGTTCTCCTTAAATAAAGGAAAATACATCTGCAGGACAGATTAGAACATTAAGAACTGGAGAGTCAATTTAGCATATTTTTTTAAAACCTGAATAATTTTCTTATTTTCTTATGACATGTTCTTGTTTGTTTGTAGCCTGACGTTATCATTCAAGCGAAATACTTGAGCTCAATCTCAAACTTGATTCAATGACTTACTGCAATTACAGACACCCTCAGATATTTCAGTTTATTCCAGCAACAGTAATTTGTTGATTAAAAAAGACAAAAACTAAAAAGCGTTAACGTTGATAAAATATTTACGTTAATTGATTAATTTCTAGTACAATGACCATTAAACAATGGTCTCATCGAGAGAGAGAGAGAGAGAGAGAGAGAGAGAGAGAGAGAGAGAGAGAGAGAGAGAGAGAGAGAGAGTGAAATAGAAAGTCAGTTGGGTAATTAACAGGCAAAGGGCCAGCTAAACAGACTAAAATCCCAGTCTGCCTTTAGAACTAGAGGGCATTTGCAGACTTCTGCTAAACTTTGCTGATCCATTCAATGGTGAATGGCTCCGAAATACCTACCTTTTTCACTGCCTGATGTAAACAAATGTGAGACTCCGTAAAAACCCAAGAAGAAAAATCCATACAAATAAAACGCTAATATTTGAGAATAGTAACAAGAAAGAAGTGTCACAGTGGTTTGGGAAAATGGATGAACGTGTTTCCCCCCTTTTATGAGTAACAGATAAACAAGAATCAGGAAAGATCACTCACACAAACCACATTTCAGTCCCCATGCTGGGTAAAGCACCGGGCACTGCAAACACTGTCAAACCAATCACTGCGCCGCAGGCAGGGTGTGATTCCAGAAGAGCTGCTTGTGGGCCTCTACAACTATCGATATCACAGCACAGACTGGGGACAGGACACACAATGCACCAATGACCCATTTACACAATCTTGTCAAAGATAGGTCTGTCAGACGCATCTCTTGTTCCCGACACAACAGAAAAAAAGTAGATGAGTATTTTTGATGAAATTCATGTTGAGCCAGTGACCCTTGCATTCGTAAAAATCTCCATGATCCCATCTCTGAAGATCAGGGGCTCTGTAGTGTGTACGTCCACTTCAGTTTGGCTTTCAATTTGTGAATCGTTAACGCACTGTTGGTGTTGTGTGTTGTCATCGGAGAAGCACTCTGATGAAAAAGAAAGCCGGTCGCCTAAAATTACACTTTTGGTCTCTGCTGCTCCAAATGTGTACTGGTGTGTGCAAGTATGAAGCAAGAGTTTCCTCAAATACCATAGTCAACTCCAACTGGGCCCTTTAGCAGATTTTACATAATACATCTGAATCCAAGTGTGTTACCTATTGCTACGCCTCCCAGGTCTTCACTTCTGACACATTGAATTCTGACAGATTGAGTTAGCCCAAATACACAGCAGGAATGATAAGCCCGAGGGTAATGCTTCAACAGAGACAGCGAGAGAGAGAGAGACAGAGAGAGAGAGAGAGTGTGTGAGAGAGAGAGAGAGAGAGAGAGAGAGAGAGAGAGAGAGAGAGAGAGAGAGAGAGAGAGAGAGAGAGAGAGAGAGAGAGAGAAAGAGAGGGGAAAAAGAGAAAGACAGAGGAAAAGAAAGAAAAAGAGAGAGAGGGTTAGAGAGAGAAAGTGAGAGAGAGAAAGAGAGGGGGGGGCATGTTGTCAGAGATTTCGTTTTTAAGGAGTATTTAAATATGACAGGACACAATTACGCTGTGCTTCGTGGCGGGTTGCAGATGTTTCCGTAATTCCACACCCTTCCTTTCAGCCTGGTCCGCGCGAGGCGTGCGCTCACTACCTAATCACAGAAACAAATGTCAGCCTGCTCCATCGTGTTTACGCAGCTGTGTCGAACATCATAAACACAAATAAGATCATTTGGAATTCTATACAAATAGAGGAGCTGAAAACGGTCGATTTTCTTCTGTTCTGTCTGTTCAAAGGAGGCCGGCACAGACGAGCTTCAACATCTCATTACAGCAACTGTGTTTATGCTAAACAGGCCATTTCCTAACCAGGTTGCCACTTAGTAGTCGAGGAAGAGGAGTAACCTCGGCACTTTCCAGAGGTTGAAAGTACATCACAACATCGCATGCTAGCTATATATGGATAGAGCACATTATGGATGGAACACCAACACGTTTTCATCCCAAATTCACAGCAGTTCACTTTTTCAAGTGCACACATGACTTTGCACACTAGTTTTACATACTGTTGGTTAACATAAGGCAGCTAACTACATGTTGTACATCAAGCCATAAGCTCAAAGCCATAATCCTTGTGGGGAAACCGTTGAGAGCCCCTCTACTGGGGGGACCGTTCTATGCCATGCTAACTCTACACCAGAACTAATCTCTCCCCTCAGACCTAGCCTAGCCTGTGCCAACAGCCATAACAAAGAGATGTTTAAGCAGCGGTCGTGTTTCTGTGTAAAGCCACATAAGGTAATGTAGAACGTGTTAAAAGGGGTTAAGAGTGGTCATGTTTGAGTGGGGATTGGGTTGGTGGCCCATGGCACTTCAGGGACAATGCTGAGAGCTGGGGATGAGGAGAGGAGAGGAGGGAGAAAGTGTGTGTGTGTGTGTGTGTGTGTGTGTGCATGTCCTCAGGAGGGGTTTATACAGGGGACTTGTAAATTGCTGTGAGAGCCACTTCATCCCCTTCCCCACCTTGGCCCTCGAGCAGAGCAGATAAAGAGCTTGTGTGTGTGTATGTGTGTACTTGTGTGTGTTCACGTGTGTGTGTGTGTGTGCGCTAATGAAACTGCCTGATGACCCTCATAGTGTGCTGGACAGTGGAGGGGCACTAGGAGAGACATTTGAGTTGGAGTGAAGAGGCTCTTCTGTGTCTCATGGCTACGCCACACACACACACACACACACACGCACACACACACACAATCATTCAGAAAAGTGGAATGAGCATGAGAGGGGGGAGTTGGGGACAAGGGCAAGGTTGATGTAACATCAGTCATTTAACAGGTTGTTCCAATACATACATCCCTATCTCCTATTTCTTTGCTTAATCACTTACTTAAAGTACACTCTTCTCCTGCCCTCTGTCTTTTAACTTACAGTATCTTACTGCTCTTCCATTGCAACACAGTGGGCTTCATACTACATGTGCAGTGATTTAGACTGCTGGAGTGTTGGTGCTCCTCCCATGGAGATACCCCACCACCCTATCATGGAGATACCCCACCACCCTATCATGGAGATACCCCACCACCCTATCATGGATATACCCCACCACCCTATCATGGAGATACCCCACCACCCTATCATGGAGATACCCCACCACCCGATCATGGAGATACCCCACCACCCTATCATGGAGATATTCCCACACCTTGCTCCTATCATGGGTTTAACCTAATAGAGTTCTCCTACCATGGGTATTCCCCACAACTGTGAGCCCAGGTTGGGGAGATTGCGTGTAAGTGAAGCAAGGATCAAGCAGTATCTCATCCTAAAGACTTTATGAGATTTAGCTGTGTTTATATCACTTTTGCGAGTGAATAATTTGTGACCTAAATACCATAATTTCCCCAAACAGAGATTAGAGGAAAAGGCCTTAGTATAAGAAAAGCAACAAACGCATTCCGCTGGCTCTGGGTTTAGGACTAATGACACGAGTATTAAGTGTTAATTCAACAAGACAGATTTTCCTGGGAGCTTTTCATCAACTTTCCAAAGGACACAAATCCAGTTTGCAAAATTGCTGATTGCGTTACTAATTATGCCAAACGATTGCGGAATTACAACAGAAAAGCCAGGGAAAAGTGGAAGGGAAGGAAGGTATGGTATGTCTGCCTGAGTATTAACCTATAGAGGCCAAATGTATTATCATAAACTATGACATGCATTTCATATAATAAAACAATGCTAAATGAAAAAAAAATTTGATTACGAGAACATAATATTATTTAAATCGACCAGTACACAGCATAACTTCTGTTTACACTACCCTTGCCATGGACCATGCAAGTTGTCTGCCCAATCTTACTGCTTGTATTAAACAATGAAGTCAATGAGTCAAATCAATCAAAGACATGGAAGTGTACTCCTAACAGTAAATGTACTCAAAGGTAGAAGCCTTACTCCTTATACCACCTCAAGAGATTCCCTTCAGCCAGAAGTTCCAGTCCTTACATTAGTCTGAACTTAGCCCTACCCTCACTGCAAGGTAAAGGGGGGGCTGGGGGGGATGGGAGGGTGACTCAACTAAACAAACGAGTTCCGCTGCAATTCTACCCTACTATCTGGGCTAATACCACCTGAATCTAAAATGCACTTCACGTGAAACTCAACCTTACACTTACTCTGCTGTCTAGAATTACACTGTTCTCCTGCTCCCATTTACCTGTGTGAACTGGGGGAAGAACATGACTCTTCGGGTTCAAACTTACGCAGGGAATGGAAAGCGGGGATTGGAGTACACGTAGTTGCACACAGAAATGTTCTGGCAAATACCGGTCTGTAACTGTGAAGGCAGGATTATCTGTCTGTGTGTTAGTGTGTCTGTCTGTGGCTCCATGATCTGAACACACATTACGTAAGCGTAGCTCGGGCACTGTACGAAGCTGAATGTTGGTCTGTGTTTCACTCGACGATGTGCAGTAAGACTCTGGTACCAAGTGGAGGGTTTTGAGCTCTGTGTTGTGGTCGTGAGCGCAGAGCTGTAGCCTGTGTTTGGTGCAGTCGGATGCTGATTTGCTGCCAAGGCGGCGTGGTCTGTAGACGAGGTTACGGCGTGAGGCTGGGATGTAGGCCCAGTGAAAGCCTGAGGGCTGCATGAGGTCATGGAGGGTTTAAGGGAGGAGGGGGGGTGGGGGGGAGGGGCGGGGGTGAAGGGGAGGGGGAGGGAGGCTATGCTAGCCCAAACCGCGAGTGTTAAATATTTGATCCCAGCGAGCATTCGCCCACAGGCTTTGGTGCTGTGGGGCCAGTGGCAAGACCGGGTGGAGGGACTAGCATAGGCAGCACTGCGTGTATGTGTGTGTGTGTGTGTGTGAAAGTGTACGTGTGTGTGTTTGTGCGTTTGTAAGTGTGTGTTGGTAGTGGGTGGGGAGTGTATATGTAAGTGCTGCCTTCACATTAGATAGCCTGGCCTGAAAAAGGCTGCAGCTCCATGTATTATGACAGGCTATCCAGGGGTTACGGTGGCTCACCCTTCCTCTTCGTTCCTCTGCTACCGCGCGTCATGTCTGGTTCTCCCTTCCTGCTGCTGAAAACGATGCTGCCCGTGGTTGTGCCACAGTATCGGTGACGCAACAACCGCTCCTGCCCGCCTGTCAGACGTGTTACAAGAGTGTCGGACAACACATTGTCACGTCTATCAGTCGCACGCGTATCATTGAAAAAAAACGATGGCGATCGGCGGCCAACACAAGTATCCATGATTTTATACGTCGCAGTAGCAAACGTGCACCTGACAGACCAGAGAAAGCGAGTGTTTGGGGGGTGCAGAAGATCTTTGGTAAGTGCACAGCAGCAGGACAGAAACCCGCGTATCATGCTCGGACCCTGCAGCCTCTGAGCCGAACAAGCTGGTCCTTGTCCTGTTGCTTTGATTGACTGTAGCTAAGTGGCCTCCTCTCTCCAGCCTGCAGACAGCAGCTCGGGGGTTAATGAGGTGTAAAATGACGGAGAGTAAATATTTACAAGGCTCATAGGAGGAGTGGGGAACACAGAGGCACAAAGGGAGTTGTGAGAGTGGTACCTTGACCCGGAAATAGATTACCAGGGAATTATGGGAAATTGTGTTTCAAGGCAAGCTGCTCTCTAGAGGACAGTGTGGATGGAGATTTATACTGCATTACTAGCGGTGGTAAAGAAAAAATACTAGGCGCTTGGATAGGACAGAGGGACCAGCAGGGCCAGGACAGATGGACCGGCTGGGCCAGGACAGAGGACCAGCAGGGCCAGGACAGAGGACCAGCAGGGCCAGCAGGGCCAGGACAGAGGGACCTGCAGGGCCAGGACAGAGGACCAGCTGGGCCGGGACAGAGGGACCAGCAGGGCCAGGACATAGGGACCAGCAGGGCCAGGACAGAGGGGCTGACTGGGCCAGAATCTACAGACTGCTCTCCTACTGAGTTGGCTGGATGGCTGGTAGACTGGTTGACTTGCAGACTGGCTGGCTTTTATTTTATCCTCCCAGAACAAGAAGTATTTTTCAGATGCCTGGTGTGAGGTTCAGACGCCTGGTGTGAGGTTCAGACGTCTGGTGTGAGGTTCAGACACCTGGTGTGAGGTTCAGACATCTGGTGTGAGGTTCAGACGTCTGGTGTGAGGTTCAGACGTCTGGTGTGAGGTTCAGACACCTGGTGTGAGGTTCAGACAATTTAAACAACTATGGTTTGCCTGCCCAGAAGTCACACTGAGATTCCAGCGGTTGTCAGCATTCAAACACAGGAACCTGGGTGAGGGGAGGAGGGACATGATTGGCTGAGTCTATATTAACGATACAGATAGACAGTTTCTTCTCATTTATGTGTGTGTGTGTGTTTTGGTGTGTGCGCCAGTATGTGTCAGCTGTGTCAAGGCTTGGAGAAGCATGGAGCTTTCTAGAGAGCCAAACTAACTCCATCATACTGGGTTCTCTGGCCTGGGCTAGGGAAGGGTTGCCTATGGTAACCTTCCACACCAAGCCAGGCATGCTTAGCACTGTTGCCTATTGTTAATTTCCCTTCCTCAAAGCAGTCTGACTGGAATAACATCTCACAATCACACAGTCCATGCCACTGAAAATGTCCAACCGACATGGGAATGTCTGCACGAGAGCAACATGACCTGTCTTTCAATGAAAGCTGTAAAAAGCTGCTATAGGGCTAGCCTTAACTTGTCTGGGGGGGTGGCCCTGGCAGGTTATGGCCTAAAGCTCCTCCGGTGTTATCACCCAATGAGGAACCTTGGCTTTAGCTCAGCAGGCTAACACGGCCTGATGGCAGACAACGACAGATATGATTCTATCCATTTGTTCATGTTACAATGTGTATGTGTGTGTGCATGTGACTGTGAGTGTGTGTGTGTGTCATTCTGGTTCTAGCCCTGAGACACCTGGCAAAGCCCTTGACAGACGCTAGCTACCCTGGACATGTATGAACTATGACACACTCCCTCTATGAGTCAGTCCTCCAGGAAGAAGGCCGCTCCTCCGTGGCAGGGTGGAGGTGGGCCTGAGAGAGGGGGCTGTCTCCAGGTGCGCTGGCCTGTCAGAGGTGATCTCTCTCTGGGGTACGAGGTCTGCCAGACCGGGGCACCGCTGATGGGGAGACTCGTGCCTGGTTGGTTCTTAGATATGAAGGCATCGCTGTCACGGTGAGACAGAAAATACTGGAGGGGGTTGTTGTGTGTTTGTGTTTCGTGTCCGTGTGTGCGTGTGAGGCTCGAGTGTGTTGATGTGTGAACAACGCTCACACACAGTCTGTGAAAAGGACTGAAGCGAACTTAGCTAAATCTGATCATGCTAATAAGCCATTTCACCATCGTCACCACAAACATATCTTTACAATCCTGATTGCCAACAGTTTTTCTTTATTTCTTGCATTTTTTTCAGGGAAACTGTTTCTGAGTCTAATAATTATCCTCTTCATCCTCTTAATTCACTGCTGGGCCTGGGCCTGGGCTGGTTGCCAGGTTGGGTTGCCAGGTTGGGGCAGAGTTGGAGTTGTCAGGAGGATTACGGTCCTAGGCGGCAAGGGGCTGAGCAGGCTGCAATTACCCAGCTCCGCGCGGCGCCTTTGATTTCAAGGATACTCTCAGAAAAACGGCTAAAAGGTTGAATAATACACCATTAGCACCTCCCTGGTCTAGTGTCTCCCCTATCAAAGGACCAAACCAACCAACCAACTTTAGTCTCTGAATCTGTTTGTTGCAAAGACATACCACAATAAAGACCTGGCAAAAACAACTGGGAAAAAAAGAAAAAGTCGTTAAATAATGTATCAACCTAGCACCTAGGAGCTGCACTCGTTTTAATTTTTCTTTTACAACTGAGTGGAAGTTGTACAGAAACTCCCAGAATGTTAGAGGTAGGAGTAATCACTTTCTCCCCCCTCTCACTCAAATATATCAGTATATTCTATTGTGACGGAGCCATGAATGAAATTCCTTTCAAAGGAGAATCTTTTATATGACAGCCCTAGATTTTTAAATGAAAATGGGGGTCAACTTCTTCTCATTTTCCTGACAAAGGAGAGAAAGGAGGGATGGAGCGGGAGTTGATGGCTACAGCATAAGGTGAAGTGATAAAAGGAAAGGGAGAGAGAGAGAAAGAGAGCGGGAGAGCGAGAAAGATGGCAAGCGTCGGCTCACATCAATGCGGCATTGTGCGTGTCGGGCTGAGACGAACGAGCAGGCGCTGGCCACAATCTCAACACCGTAATTAAATTTCACACAATATGAGGCAGCCAATGACATGTAAATTATGAATGGCGGATTCCTTGCTTTCCATGACAGTGTTAAATAAGGGAGGTGTGGGTGACATCATTAGATTATGTCCCCTCGATTTGGGAGGGGGGTGGGGTGGGGGCATGAAGGGAGATGGTATATGTCTGTGTGTGTGGGGGGGGGGGGGGGGGGCACAGCTTCACAAAGGTCGTCTTTGAGGGCCCACAGCCAGAGCATGGCTACTCGGAGATGATTTCAAACGCCAGCGGTACAATGAAGAACCAGCCCGTGATTGTGTTTGTCCGTCTAGGTATAAAATAGACATTATAGGCACAATTGTCCCCCTCACCAAGATGCTCCAGCCATCTCCAAAGGGAAGTGAGATAAGTGGATGCACTTCACTGGCTCCCTGTTTCTCTGTCCAATTACCCCTAAATAAATAGACACAGCCCACTGGCATCAACAATGAAATATAGCTTGAAAGGGAAGAAAGGAGCATTTTAAAACTGTTCGCAGCAAATAAAAGTACTGTTGGGTAATTGCGTGAGAGGGGGAAGCCAGTGGCTGGCTCTTTTCATTGAGAGTTTTTCCTTGAGAAGGGAGAGAGAGGATCAAACGGAAGTAGGAGCGACCCCAAACTGCTGAAAGAGAAAGTCTGTTTTATCCTCCTTCAGTCCCCCACTAACAAGAGACTGTTTTCGCCGAGCCCAATTCAAATGGCCACAGTTGTATCCAGGCCATGCCGACCAGACTGTTTCGGCTCAATACCTTGACACAACTTACAAAATATGGTTGAATTTGTGAAGTGCATGCAAACTTACGTAATAAAGTAAGCTACTGCCGACTACAATCATTATTAGCCCATGATACTTTCAGTTTCTTGTCTTTTCCTCTCTAAAAAGTACAACTTTGCAAATGTGTTTCAAAAAGTAATGCGCTAGCACGGCCCGGCTATCATGTACAACCATACTATTTATAATTAGGACAGAACTCCTTTGAGCCATGCAGCTTTGGGGGGTAGGAGGGCGAGGATAGGCCTGCCCCGAGTGAGGCAGACAGCTCATTAAAACTAGGGAATGCTGTTGAGAGAGAGGAGGAAAGAGAGAGAGAGGGAGAGAGAGACAGAGAGAGTGAAAGAAAGAGGCAGCGAGAGAGGCAAACGAGAGGAGGGAGCGAGCGAGAGAAACAGAGAGCAAGAGAGAGCCCTCTCCCTCCCCTTCTTCCCCACTCCCTCCTCTATACGCCCTCCCCTCCACAACATCTTTCTGCTTGAGTAGTTCCAAGAGGCCTGCAGGACAACGGCCCCTCTCTGGTCTCAAGTAGTTGTCTTGCACCCAGCGCCCAGGGAGAATAGAGCCACAACTTGTTAGTCAACAGCCACACTAAGGGGGCTCTGTGTGTGTGTGTGTTTGTGTGTGGGGTGGTATGTGTGTGTGGGTGCGTGTGTGTGTCATGCGTGGATAGAGAGCAAAATATCTGTTTAAGAAGGGGGTGGGGTGACATGTCAATTCATAGTACTGCAACTATGTATCTCAAACATGGATGAAGGTTTAACTGACAGAAAACTGTAACGAGGGGCAGGACAGTGAATTCCAATGTGCCTTTACAGTAATTTTAAAATCAAAACAAAAAAAAATACTAAGGATCTAAATCAAAGCACACAAAATGACTGATCTAAAATGTGTAAATCACTCCAAACACACTACCTCATCAACGTCAAAAGTCCTATGAAGTCAGCAATAGAAATTTTAACCAAAATCCTGATTAAAATTAATCGGACATGCCACTGAACACCAAATCCCACACTTCTCTTATTTCTAGATGTTTGTGTTTTTTTATGTGTGCGTGTGTGCATGTGTGTGTGTGTGTGTGTGTGTGTGTGTGTGTTTGTGTGCGTGTGTGTGTTTGTGTGAGAGAGAGCGGTTGCAGGCCTTGCTTGGCTGTCAGCTCTCGACACAGAGGAGCAGAGCAGGGGTGACATTAACCCAGATGGAGATCTCTCCCCCAGGCTCCCCTCAACCAACTACAGCCTTCAGAATCACACACAGAAATACTTTGGAGTTCTCCAACCCACTAACTACTTACAAAAACACACATGATATTATTCATTGTTACTTTTCTGGTCTTGACCTCGGAGTGTTCACTTGTGTACTTGTACCTCTTGTATTGTTAGACTGATGTAAGCTTAGCGGTGGTAATGTCCACTGGGTCTCTTCAACCCTGCCTCTCACCTTTGTTCCTTGAAGGTAAGTGATCTACTAAGGGTGCTTGTAGAGACCTGGGGAGAAGAGCTTTAGGAGTCACCACTTGGTTCAGCTGTGAGCTAGATAATAGTAACAGCCCTTCAGAGACAAACGCTGGGCTGAGTGAATGGAGAACAGAAATCGCCGGACATTATTCAAAAGCAAAATTAAAGAAATGCCTGATTATCTCTGTTCCCTTCGGTTGAGTTCGAAAACATTAAAACGATGTCAACCGCTCATTCTCCTGCTTTAAAGCGAGGGAAATTAATTATTTCGAATACATGCGTTTCTTTTATGAGCAGGGACTTATTTGCATTGAGGAAAATTCAGCAGAAGTAATTGATGCGCACTGAATGAACTCAATTTTCATTCCAAATTTCCTCAAAATCCCCAGGCACAGGTTGGAAGCGAGCGGCGTAACAAACAAAAGTAATATGAAAAAGGAACACGAGGTGGGAATATTAGAACAATCGAGAGGAACAAAAGACCTAGGAACTGTTTGAACGTCGCAAATTAATGATGAAGCTTTCATTCAGGCAGTGGAGTGGGAGAACCCTATCATATGGTGCTCTGACAGTTGATGTCTTCATATAAATGTAAGAATTTACATTCTAATTAAACAGAATTTACATCTTAATCACCGCAGTGCTTATTGTGGATTTTTTTTACCCAAAACGAACAACAACAACTGATGTGCTTCTTCAACCAGAAATGAAATATTCAATTCACATCTGGGTATCATTTAAATATTGCTAGTCTATGCTTAAACATATGCAGTTTGAATTCAAAGGCCATTTGATAGACTCCAATGTGGTACCCACTATTGATTACGTTTTTGATGTCTATAAGATCCACTGAATTCATGAAATAAGTCATAAGATGTTGAAAATTGTCAAAAGAGGACATTAGTGCTTTAATTACATTAATTAAAGAACCACATAAAAGAAAAGAGAAATAATTTTTGATTAACAAGAAAATGAGAGATAAAGAAGTTTGATACTTCCAAGTGTGTGCATCTCTGTGTGTGTGTGTGAAAAGGTTTCCCTAGTGTGTGTGTGTGTGTGTGTGTGTGTGTGTGTGTGTGATGGTGACGCTATTATGTGTGTGTGATGGGGGCCCTACTGTGTGTGTGTGTGTGTGTGTGTGTGTGTGTGTGTGTGTGTGTGTGTGATGGGGGCCCTAGTGTGTGTGTGTGTGTGATGGGGGCCCTAGTGTGTGTGTGTGTGTGATGGGGGCCCTAGTGTGTGTGTGTGTGCGTGTGATGGGGGCCCTTGTGTGTGTGTGTGATGGGGGCCCTTGTGTGTGTGTGATGGGGGCCCTTGTGTGTGTGTGTGATGGGGGCCCTTGTGATGACTTGCAGGTCTTTGTGGATGATGCACCACAGCGAGACAGGCGAGATGAGCAGCCGGAGCCGCCTCCCTCCTGAACCCTCTCCAATAACAACACAGAGATAAAGAAGCTGGAGAATTCCTTTAGAGCCGGGGGACGGCTGGTCCATCAGCCCCACTGACACTGTAAATCATTTTTAATACACTTAAAGACCATTTATGCCTGCCTTTATAAAGTCACTCTGCAAACATTATCCTGGGCACAAAGACCAGGGGCTAAATGAAGCATGATTCATGGAAGGGTTCTCTGCTATCATGGCTGGGAGCCAGAGAGGTCATTAGGTATATTATATCTAAGTGAGCAGCTTATCCCTGCTTCATTACTGGTCATTAAAACACCTCTTATCTGCATAACAATGTGTCTGCCAGCCTGCATCTGCAGAGAGGTTAGGATTAGAGCATGAAGCATCACTCTCCGGAGGAGTAGAAGAGAGGAGAATAAAACAGGAGAGAAGACAAGAGAGGAGAGCCAGAGGAGAGGAGACTAGACATGAAAAGAGAAGCGAGAAGAGGAGGGACGATAAAGAGAGACGATGTTTGGGAGAGGGAACGTGGTTGGACTCCCCAATGAACGGCTTCCACTCAGGCCTGGATACTCGGCGCAGGGTTCTGGTCAGGCCTGTGCACCAGGTTCAGGATGGCAATCTGAAGCCAGTCGCTGTTACCTCGGTAGCAAATACATCATTAGAGTATTCATCAAGGGAACATGGTCTGTGAAGCCTCACTGACATACTGGTAGAGGCCCCACGTGTTGGGGCGACTGTACAACGTTTAGGGAGTTCAAGGCCAGCGCATTACTGATGCCGCGGCCTAGTAAAAGTGGCACGGAACAGCACTGACAATTACCATTTCACAACATGTGAGCCTTAGTGGTGGAGGAGGGCGAGTGTGCCGGATGCGACAGAGGCAGACTGGGAGGGACAGTGCGACTTGAGAGGATTAGCATCTGTTTGGGTTCAACATCCACTTAGGCTCAACATGCGTCTGAGCTAGCCCAGGGAGCACTGCGCCTCGAGCGGGGGGGTGGGGGGGGGGGGGGGGGGGGGGTTGCAGGAAGGGGGGTGGGCAGGGGGGGTGGGGGGGGGGGGTAGGACAGAGAGAAAAGTGGGTTAAGAGAAAATGTGGGGGATGATAGCAAGGGACCGACAAGGAGAGAGGAAGAGGAACAGCGTTGGTGAAGCAGCTCGGTCAAAGTTTGCCCTAGAGATAGAGAGAGAAAAAAAGAGAGTGAGAGAGAGAAAAAGAGAGTGAGACAGAGAGAGAGAGGGAAGAACAGAGAAAGGAGAAAGAGATGGAGAGGGAGAGAGAGAGAGAGAGAGAGAGAGAGAGAGAGAGGGGGGGAGAGAGAGAGAGAGATAGAGAGAGAGAGAGAGAGAGAGAGAGAGAGAGAGAGAGAGATGGAGAGGGAGAGAAAGAGAGAGACAGAAAACAAAGGGGCGAATGAGGAAAGCGGACAAGAGCTTTGGAATGCAAGATTCATGAGGTTGAAGGATCCTGCGTGTTAAGAAGTGTACGTTTGCGGACGAATGTAGATGTGTTTGTGTTGGCCTGCGGATGTGTGTGTGTTCCTGTGGATGTGTGTGCACGTTTATGTACATGCGTGCCAATGGATATGTGTGTGTGCGGGATGTGTGTGTGCGTGCTGGTGGAAATATGTGCTTTCCTGTGTCTGCCTTTGCATGTATGTCTGTGTGTGTGAGTATGTGTATGTGTGTGTCTGCCTTGGTGTGTGTCTTTTGCACCTTCGTTCTCTCAGCGAAAGTGTGTATGTGTGTGTAGACACCGTGTCTCAGTAGGACTGCTCCAGTATGAGCCAGCTTGGATCTCACGGCCCGCTTCCTTATTCACCACTACACATGCTCAGCTCGCTGCCTTTCAAGACTCCAGCACGCAACCTTCACAGGCTCTAAATAGGCAGGTCTCACCCGCCAAATTTACTCTGCAGCCACATCCGGCCACAGTGCACGCATCATCTCCTTTTCTGACCAGGGGGAGGGGTGTGTGTGTTTGTGTGTGTGTGTGTGTGTGCGTGTGTGGATGCGGGGAGAGTATGTGTTGTGGAGGTGAAGGTTAAAGAGAAGGTTTAGTTGAGCCCCACATTTAGACAACATGTTTCAAAACGAGAGCTGAATCACTGAGCCGAAAGCAAGGCCATCTTTCTGTGTGTTTTCTGTTGGTTTTGGGGTGTTTCTGGGTGTTGATTGATATTGCCTGCCTGGGCATTTAATGACACGTATGACAAGGACCTAAACAGCGTGGTTGTCAAGTCGTCACCTGCAGGCTAAGGCTAATGCTTGGCATTAGCTCCAGATGAGAAGACACATTAGTAATTACCAGGTAGAGAATGATTCATATAACAAAGTCTTCCTAAAAAAACAGCTTAAAGACAGCATAACTGAATATCAATTATTTTGCAATTTCTTTCAGTGGTGGAGGGAAAAAACATTTCTCCCATAACAAAAAAACTGTAGGGCTTCAACTTGAAAGTAATACATTTATAAATCATAAACTTATCAATTTGGACCCGTGTAATAGCAAACCATACACATTAGATTTGATTAAACAACAAAAAGTGTTTTATGTTTATGAAAATGTACAATTTTAAAAAATTGTGAAACTCTATCTGAAGGTCCATAATATTTAAAATGTACAAATACTGTTAGATTAATGAAACCAAATGTATTAAAGTTATTTTAGACAGGATAAGCCAAGGGGGGGAAGGGGTTGGGGGGCGAGAGAAAGATTTTGACAAGATTTTCCCTCTCACTCTGCTTAAAAAATGCTGCAAGGCTGATATCTGACTGGTGTAAAAATAGGCCAAAAAAGGCCTTAAGTTTGCTTGAGATGATCTGCTTTGACAAATTTAACAGCTCTTTTCCCCCCTCACTAATGCACTTGTCACTCAGTATTAGCTGTCCTCATTAATGACAATGGGAAAGTTTATCTTGGGCACACATTTAAAATCATCCTCCGCTTACAAAGGAGCTCAGAAATCTCCTACCAAATAGAAGGCGGATCTACTTACACAGTCTCTCTTTTTTGAAGTGGTGTTACTCTTTATGCTGGTCCGTGAATAATCTATTCAGCACAATAAAGTACATTCTTCGCTGATCAATACACATTATCTGTGCTCAGATACATCTCTATACAAGCCCATTGAATGACTACCTGTGAGGTTTCAGTCCTGATGGTGGCTGGAGCCTGTTCAAGGATGTACAGATTTCAGGCCTTCTGCTTCTGCCGGCCACTCAAGTGTGAACAGCTTTACTTCACATGGACAGAATGTTGAATAAGCAAATAGAATTGCTGTTACTGAATCTAAGTGAGTGAAGTGAGTTGCGTCTTGGTGTTGAGTAAGCAAATATAATTGTTGTTAACACCCCTTGTATCAATATTTACACTGACTAAACAGGAAATGCAAATTGGCTCATGGTTGTTTTATTTAGCAGCTGATGGATTCCATCAGGTTTGTTATCGATGTACTTGCACTCGCATTCACATTCCACATTCACACATATCTAACTGTTCCAGAATATAAACACTGAATAAGTACAGAAACATCTTACACTGAACACTTCAATTTATTCCAGTGCACACCACATGGAGAACAACATTAGAATGGAACCCTTCTCCACCACACACCACAGTAGAAGCTTGGTTTTAGTGACTTTGAACATCTTCCTTAACTTCCATGAATTCAACACAGTTTAACCCAGAGTTTAAAATCAGTGTGTTGCTCTTCAGGTTTCTGTTGTGGAGGGTGAGGAGCCCCTGGTGTGCAGCAGGGAACCATGGTAGCAGAACATGAGGAACCATGGAAGCAGAACATGAGGAACCATGGAAGCAGAACACGAGGAACCATGGAAGCAAAACATGAGGAACCATGGAAGCAAAACATGAGGAACCATGGAGATTGCTCTTCAGTCTCAAGGTTGCTCTGGATCTAGTTGTAGACACTCAGAAAAGCGCGAAAAAGTGGAAAACATTTAATATGTTGTAGTCAATTAGACATTAGTTTCTTCAACAAAGGTTCGAAACGCGGTCAGCAGAACGTTCTGGGCCATTTGCCTCACAGGTCTCACTAACCTCAAAATTCAAAGGCCCACAACTTCAACTGAAAAACGTCAAACCAAACAAGAGGAGATCACGTGCGTGTGCCCTGAACCCTCGCCCCCCCTGGCCCCTAGACACTGGCCCCCCCTGGCCCCTGGACACTGGCCCACGCTCCTTTTGTGGCCCAACCGACTGTCCTTCGCTGTGGGAAAGTTATTTTGAGCTCGGATACCAGAGTAAACAAGCAGGAATGGCTCCTGGCTATGGTACCTCTCTCTCTGTTTCACCAGGATCAAAATTCCACCTTTGGAACAGAATGGTTATCCCGATTAGAGTTTGGCTATGCAGTCAGCGGCTGTCACGGTTTTTCCTTTTTGGGCCGAAGTTTGTTTGAACAAAGAGAATTAACATGAAGCAGGTTACTGAGGACTCCAAAATATTGTTCAGATACAAGCACTTCGGTTTGGATGAGATAGACAGTGAAGCGTTACAGGAAACGTAGGAGAGAGAGTGAAGGGTTGACTTGCAGGAAACGGCCCGGGCTGGAATTTGTACCTGGGGTGAGGCGTCAGCCCATGTCGTATGCGCACTCCACCTTTGAGCCACCACATGGGTAACTTAGAATGAGTTTGTTGTTGGTTATATCGCTGTCAATAGAGGAGAAATAAGACCCTGTCCAGGATGTATGTCGTCAAAATCATTCCACACCTCATGGTTCCAAGTCTTTCATCTTATGAGGAAATAGGTGAGAGATACTATCTCATGAATAAAAAACTCTACAGCTGCCTGGAACGTTTGCCGTTTAAAGAGGCTGCTCTTGCGTTTTGATGTGCTGCTGTTGCAACAGCCACTCATGTAACAGTGGGAAACTGAAAACAAGTTTCGAGTGAGGCGAGGCAGGGAGGGGACGAGGCGGGGGGATGTTGTGGTTCAGTTTGAAAGTTATCCACTTAGCGGAAAAGGAAAATGTAATAAAACCATTTCACCCTCCCAGCCCCCACTTTCTTCACTTTACTGCACAGTCACACAACCACTTGAAATAAAACGTATAAATAATAAAGCATTATTTGATGTATGTTCTAAATTATTTGCTGTGCTGAATGTGCAGCGCCAGGTCCGTTTGCGTGAGATGTCGCAGCCACCAGAGAGAATGAGGATTTCTAAAACGCAACAGGATGATACATCCAGAAAGGTGCTGCATTCATTATTCATACCAAATATTATTTAAAGAGTCACTGCAATCTCTGATTAAGGTGGCGAATTGGGGGCGGTGGGCAGTGGTGGGGGGCGGTGGGGGGGGAGGGGGGGGGTAGACAGAGGGGGTAGAAGGATGTGAAGGGCGATGGAGTCAGCACTTACTGGATGTATAGAATACTTATCAACAAAGTCTCTTTGAAACCAAAAGTTCGTTCCGTGAGAAGCTTTGATGATCTAAACCATTCTTTTTTTTTATTGAACCCAGTCTGTCACCTTGGTTCTGGACCTCCATTGTCAGTGCTGACAGCTGACATGGTCCCAGAACTTCAGGTAGAGTTTGAAATGACGGGCCTTCCGTCTCGGATGCAACCTCTCACGCACACAGACACCCACTCTTAACAATGTAAGATCCATTTAGCAACCCAGGCTCCTGAGCTCCCGGTGACTTGGCAACACTCTAATCGGTCCCATTCAACAAAGGCTAACATCACCTGTGATAAAAGAGATGGCCTCTTAAGTGGGGCTGGCTCTCTCTTTCTCTCACTTGCTTTCTGTCTTTCTTTCTCTTTGTACCCCTTCCCTCTTCTTTCTCTCCCCTTCTCTCTCTCTCTCTCTGTCTCTTTGCCCGTTTATTCTCTAGCTCTGCAAGGATGTGCTTGGGGATTCATTAGATGTGACCTAGAAATCACTTCAACCACCTGACTCCACACACCTCTTAGGATGTCCGCCCGGAAACCTGCCTAACAAACTCTCCCACCAATGTCGCTCTCTTTAGCGCTGCAGCAGAGTTGTGAGGAAGGAATTATCGAGGAGAAACAGCCAGCATCCGCAAACACAACAATCTGAACTCGTACCCTGCCACTGCTGCACTCTTTCTTTCTTTCTTTCTCTCTCTCTCTCTCTCTCTCTCTCTCTCTCTCTCTCTCTCTCTCTCTCTCTCTCTCTCTCTCTCTCTCTCTCTCTCTCTCTCGCTGGCTCTCTCTCGCTGTCTCTCTCTCTCTCTCTTTTTCTCTCTCTCTCTCTCTCTCTCTCTCTCTCTCTCTCTCTCTCTCTCTCTCTCTCTCTCTCTCACTCGCTCGCTCTCGCTCTCGCTCTCTCTCTCCCCCTCTCTCTATTTCTCTTCCTTTCCTGGCCAATAGCAGAAAGGTTGGCGTGACAACGGCTGACACAACAGTTCAGAGTGGAGTGTCGTCCAGGTAACATGAACCTGAGCAGACGAAGCACAAAGCAAAGGATGTCATGACAGTTGGGATTGTCAGAGCTTTCAAAACACTTTTAGTACAAATTTTTTAACAGTATATTGTCGCCACGAGGATACAAAACCGTGTCAACATGTTTTTTGTTTTTTTTTACGTACATGTTGGAAAGTATAAGCTGGCTTGCAATGGTAAAAATAATTCTGCCTTGTTAAAATGTTCTACAGCACGTGCTGGTGGCTGAAGCCCTTGGCCCAGCATCTAAACCAGACGCTCTCTACATCCCAGGCTACAAACTAATTGACATTCCCGAAACAAAGCCGGGATAGTTTGACAGAAATCCTTAAGTGTGAATCAATCTGTCTCCCGCATTAACCCTTCAACCTCCTCCTCAGTCGTCCAGCCCCAAGTCTTGTTTCTAAGTTTAATTTAATAGCCTGTCTTTCAGTAGCGTTGTCCAGCCCTGGCTGTGACACAGGTGAGCTGCTTACCCAGTGAAGGGAGATAAGATGATCTAATCCTCAGCCTCGTGTCTTTACCTCATACCTCACTTGTCACAACATGGCCGCCTCCACACACCCTGCAGGGAACTTTGTGGAATGACAGTTCATCAACCTTTCCATGAACTCAAATGTGCCTGGACAAGGTATACATCCATGTCCAAGATTCACAAACATCTATAATACACATATTTACTTTTGATATTGATATAAAGTTAACCTTCCGCCCAGGTATAGCCAGCACTATGTTCTCCGTCATCACTCAGACAAGCCTCCTCAATGAGCCTCCACCAAGGAGCAACCTCTCTGTCTGTCTGTCTGTCTGTCTGTCTCCTTTCCTGCCTCTCTGTTTGTCTGTCTGTCTGTCTCCTTTCCTGCCTGTCTGTCTGTCTCTATCTGCTTTCTGTCTGTCTGTCTGTCTGTCTGTCTGTCTGTCTGTCTGTCTGTCTGTCTGTCTGTCTGTCTGTCTGTCTGTCTGTCTGTCTGTCTGTCTCCTTTCCTGCCTCTCTGTTTGTCTGTCTGTCTGTCTCCTTTCCTGCCTGTCTGTCTGTCTCTATCTGCTTTTCTGTCTGTCTGTCTGTCTGTCTGTCTGTCTGTCTGTCTGTCTGTCTGTCTGTCTGTCTGTCTGTCTGTCTGTCTGTCTGTCTGCCTCCTTTCCTGTCTGTCTGTCTGTCTGTCTGTCTGTCTGTCTCTGTCTGCTTTTCTGTCTGCTTTTCTGTCTGTGTGTCTGTGTGTCTGTCTGTCTGTCTGCCTGCCTCCTTTCCTGCCTGTCCGTCTGTCTGTCAGTCTGTCTGTCTGCCCATGCATTCGTCTGTCTGGTCGTTTATCCAGTACAGTGTCTGAGCTGAGGTTGTCATGTTATCCCACACCAACAAGATCACCAGCAACAGGGGTCCAAAGAACA